>NC_136057.1:796377821-796625321 GCF_964261635.1 Lissotriton helveticus | reverse complement strand
TCTAGCACATGATGACACTAAAGATATATGATATGACTGACAGTGTAGCTGATGTGCCTTGTCTTCCCCAGACAAAACAGATGCCATTGTTCTATTATCGTCCACAGTTATTTTAATGCACTGTGTCCATCTGTGTTAAGATATATTACATGGTTTCGTGGAATTTACAGTTCACTCCTGCAGTAACTCGATTTCTTTGTTTGGTCTCTCGAGAGTTTGCAAAATGTCAAGCTGTAGCTTGGAAAAGAAAAGTGAAATCTACTGGAAACTAATACTTATGACCATTTCATGCCTGATCTCTTTTGCAGTGTGTTGTTTTTGAGCCAGGAGAAAACCACAGTACTGCACGTGGAATAATAGTCTTTTTCAGTATCTTAGAACGCGTAGCATCAGTAATAATTGACTGCCATTAAAACATCTATGCAATCATGTTGTGGACAGACTGTTTTATTTATTTACTGTTTTATTTTAATCCATTTTTGGCAATAGATTTACTCTTTCTAGGCGATCCTGTGGGCAGGTCTGAACGAAGCAATTGCAAGTATAATTCTGCAGACTTCCAATGAATGAGCTACATTTCCTCCACTTCTTTTCATTCAGTGACTATACATATAAGTAGACCAGTTGGTCAACAAAAAAATATACTTCAATTTCGTGGAAACATTTCTAACATGGCACGGGCACTCACAGCTAAAACAATACCTTATTATCTATATTTCCATCCACCCTAATATTTTTTATTTCTTTCACACTAATTGGAATAAACCAAAGTGCTAACCTAGCACCCATTAGAATTTCACTTGTCATTTAAGTGTATCCCTATATTAAGCATTGTGCCACAGTCAAAACATACAATCCTATGGGCTTGTTTCTCAAAGAAAAAGCCAGACGTGGAATCCTGAGTAGTTATACAACCATATTGAGTACATTTGTGGCTTTTTTGATATTCACTGAGAATTCCACGAGTGCTCATGGGAAGCTCCATATGTCGCAGCTCTCCAGGAGTACTGACTTACACAGATAGTTACACTTACGGAAATGTAAACACTATGGGGTCTATTAGGATGGTGATCGGAAAATCACTCTGACCGCCATGGTAGCGGGAAAACACTGCCCGCTAGAACCGCGGTATAACCGCTGGCCCAATTAGTATGCTACGCAGGCGAAATCCGATCTTAACATTTAACATTGCAGCGGTTGCTGCTGCCAGCAGCACTGTTGCGATGTCCAAAAAAGCATGCCCTGCATATCCCTGCACTGCGTGGCAGGCACTGCACAGTGACTGCCACCTGGTACATAGACATGTAGGGGGGGTACCATGGATACCACCCCAGTGCACCCACACCCTCCCAAACACATTAGGGGCCCGCAATGGGCCCCCAGAGACATTCTACACATGGCTTTTCATGGGGGTCCAATCGCCGTGGAAAGGCTGGCTTTTGCCGGCATCATAATCATGCCGGCAGAGCCTGGCCCTGCCCCGGCACCATTTTAGCAGTACAGCCCGCCCACCAGGCAAGTGTGCAGACTGCTACCAGCGGCAGAGTGGAGCTACCAGCGGCGGAGTGGCGGGCGGAAAATCTCACCGCCGCAGTCATCACCCCCATGCTAATGGGACCAGCGTTTTTCTGGGTTGCGATCGAGGGCGGATGACTACCGCCGGCCCGGCAGTTGCCACCACCGGCCAGGCATCGGTCATCCGACCGCTATCCTAATAGACCCCTATGTATTTATGCATTAATAAATGCATGTACAAGTGCATTTGCACTTTAAAACAGGTCTGTGAGCGGAAAATAATCTTCCCAGTGGTGACTAACCTACACCAAACTAATTTGGGATGTGGTTTGTGTGTACTATCAATATTCCCAGAACAGTATTAATACAGCCTAACATCCCCTAATATTTTACATTTCACAACATTATCAAGCTCTTCATATCTAAAGAGTCATCAAAACCAACTATGGCATGCACTTACTATAACTTTTTTAATATATTTATTTATCGCAAGATTGCACTTCTACTTGCAGTGGTTTCTAATATGCAAATGCAATTTATTAGCTTTTATTGAAAACACCACCATTCGTTTTTATAAAACACCACCAGTCTAAAGTGCAAAAACATTAACACCAGACGCCTGTTTGGCACAATAAATACCACTTGTAGAAGAAATCTCAACCAAGTTCTCCTTCCTCTTTATGTTTATCTAAACAGTGATCACTATTAAAAACGACATCAACACGTTTCGGTTCAAATACCACCTTCTTCAGGACATTACCATGATCTTTATATAGTTTCAAACATACTACATCATAATTATGTGGAGTTCGTCAACTCGAAGATTCCATAGGGACCAGTAAGATTTACTGAGTGTCCTTTTCATTATGACTGTTTCATTAATAACAACTCTTAGTATGTTAGGTGGAAAATCCAATTGAGGATGTAAACCCACCATGCAATTAGAGGGGACATCAATTAAAAGCTTCTCCAACTCCTAGTTTCAGAAATGACAGTACCCCATCCAGGAAAAATTCTGAAGCAGTTGCATGCAAACCTTCCAAGACGCTCATCTAAAATGCATTGCTCTGACACCATGCAAAAAAATTGCAACACAGTAGCTGTATCCATTTTGATGTTCTCCCTGGATAGAGACCTGTTCTTAACTTCGATAAAGAAATCTCTGACTGTAATCATGGTGAGAATGTGCCTGCAAAACCTCTGGGTTTTAGATACTTGCGCAGCCATCCTCTCCCTAGAAAGTCCAATACCCTCCAGTGGAATGAGTTTTTTCACATATAATATTACCCCTGGGAGCATAATAGTGCATGTAAGCAAATTAATTGAAAAGTGTAAATTCACAAGTTGAGAAATCCAAACATGTGTTTATACTTATAAAAACAGAAGGTATTTCCTTTGTCCATTGGACACTCTGGTAGTACAGGTAAGAAATTATTATTTGGCCCTTGAATCAGCACGTTTGTTTGTTTAGTTGTGACCTGAAGGTGAAACTGACTGCGAAGTTAAAACACACACTTTAGCAACATCAATATATTTATCGCAACCTAAGCTAATCAACAGCAGACTTTTAATGATGGGCTTATAATTACCATTAATATTTATGTCAACATACTGGAAAAATAGTACTTCTCATTATGTTGTCCATGAATAGTAGAATTTTCATTACATTTCTTTACCCAACAGAGAAAGTCCAAGACATAGCAATCTTTGATAATCCTCTTGGAAAAATGTAAGGTACTTTTTATTAGTTTCAAGGAGATGTGGTGTTACTATTTGAATAGGAGAGATTTTAAACCACAGTGCATCCTTCATGAAATCCAGCAGACCCTTAGCAGAAATTGTGGTTGATTTATTAGAAGACCTCCGAATCAATAGTAAGGAAGCAGAAATCAAAAAGGATGCAAATCCAAATGTTTTCTGCGATGCAAAGGATGAGACAAAACCCATTTCTAACAGATGGCTTATGCTCTTTGCACAATGTTTCTCTTCTTATTCAACCATAGTAAGTAGCCAACAGGGCTACACTTCAGAAGTCTTTGAATATGTATGTTATGTATCCCAGTTGGTATTTGTCTTCCACTGTCTAACAAAAGACACCTATCAAATAGTTTCTTAAGCAAAGTGACAAACCAACAAATGTGATGTAGAAAGACATTGTTATCAGGGACTACTGTAATTCCTAAGTTTCTCTTCCAATTGGTGTACTTTGCTGTGACTCATTTATTGTGCTCTGTGTTGTACTCATTATTTTGTGGCTTTGCTCATTTGCTTTCTCACTGTTTCAATTCCACAAACACCTTTGAGGCAGCACATATTGTTCTGTTGCTGCACCTTGAAGTGGAGGTTCACATTCACGGCCCTGCATTTGTAAGCATAATGAAGAATACAAATAAGTGATGGCTGAATTACCAGCCACTAGTAATTACTCATGGCTGCATCCCAACTCATCATTTGATTTCATACCAGCACTCATCTCTAATCACATGCTATTCAGATAATTACCCAGTCTACATTTGACATTACACACTCATCCAATGTAGCTTTGTAATAAAATGTGCTGTGGTATTACCATGCTCACAAAAGCACTGGTCACCAAGACACAAAGCACCGTACCATGCAGCAGAACATGTTCATACAGAAATCTTAATGTATATCCAACTCAACCCACATATGTAATTAAATAGCCTCTAGGGCAACCATCAATGGATAGGATCAACAGCTGCCCACGGCTCACATATTTCTGCTGATCTATGTGCTTAATTACTAAATGAGAAGAACACAAATAACTTGGCATTGACTTTCAATCTTATTTCACAATTCATGAAATATGACACAACTGCATAAAATATGTGCATTTCCATTTGGTCTTCTGACGACGCAGGTCCTCAAACCCAATCAGAATTCAGCCTGCAATGGAAACTTCAGAAATATTTGGAAAGTCTCCCCCAGATGGTAAAAATAGCAACAGTATCACACCAGTGGCGGATAGTACTTTATATATACGACAGAGAACAGTACAAGAAATAGTAAGAGCACTTCCATACCATAATTCCACCCTTCAGTCTCCCAACTGCTCACACCCATATGATAAAAAGAGCCATTTCAGACATCACTTTATTAAGTATATTACATTGTTTTAAAGTCTTTCTTGACCTTAAACCTTAAACGTAGGAAAGACAGCGATGTTATCCTGTTCTTCAGCCCCATAGGCATTTTTCTAGCTAGAAACTCATTCAGGTGTTATTTCACTCTTGGGTGGTCTTGCATCTTGCTTGGTTTAGTAGCAGATAGACTAGTCTATTGTTTATATTGTCCTTACCAGTTCCTATTCAATAATGGTCAATTAAGCAGCATGTTTGAATGTGTATGTCTTCAAACATTTGCTATACTTTCTCTTTTGTATTTATAGTGACCCAAGCATTAAACACCAAGCATCAAGCACCAGTGTGGAAAACCTGTTAAAACTAATGCCACATACAGGTCCATCTAAAGCTCGGAACAGAGCGCATGATCCGCAGGAAGATATGAGGAATTTAAATCTGTTTAAATGATCATCTGTCTAATATTTGGTTTAGGATACTGTGAATGGTTTACAGAGTCCTTCATGTCCACAAATAGGATATTTCTCTTCACATGCCAAAAGGTCACTTCAGATTAGCACACTGGCATTGCATCATTATACCAAAGTATCCGACAAAAGAGAAAACAATTGAGGATTTTAAGAAACATTCTTTGTAACTAGCTTTCACATAAAGGGGCTAATCTTTAAATTGTATTTAGACACTGAGTCTTCTATAATGCCCTTTCTGAAAATGCCATAACCTCATCTATTTGTTAGCAAACGAAGCAATTTCTGCTCTTTTCCACACAGCTGAGTAAAAGGTATTATCAAATGAGAGACTTTAATATGCAATTCATGCTATACAAGAGTATTTATTGCCTCACTTACATGCAAGTCACTAAGTCATCCACCAGCTGCTGCATTTTGGATGCTCTACCGACACACAGAAAATATTCTTTCCTTAGAGAGTAAGTTAGTGTGCAGTTTATTTGATACAAGTCCACAATCATCACACAAAAAACCTGTATCAACATAGATAGCCTACTAACAACTCCGAGAACTTTTCAATATAGCATTTAACCTAGGAAAATCTTATTGTGGAAAACTTGAAATGTCTAACTTTTGGATCATGAATATTTGATAGCGTTGTAAGCTAACACTTCACTTTCATCTGTAGCATAACACTATTTAATGTATTGCCTTTTAAAAACATGTCTTGTTGAATGTTCTTATTTACACCTTGTAGATATCCTTCAATGCAAAATCTGCCAACTAGATTGTTTCTTGTAACCACATGCTGGCCCACTAAATGATTCATTAAATGTGAAAGAGAAAAACACAGACAAAATACAAAATAATGTCCTATACGGATTTTCTAGATGCTTTCTGAAAAAGGTATCAAAGGAGGCCTCAATTTGAAATAAGCAACCCTCCCATAAGTGGAAAACCAAGTCAAAGTTAGAGGTACTAGCTACCATATAGTTTAGACATAAGTGTAACATGTTTGCAGGTGGGATATGCCATGATCCATTTCCATATGGTTGTTCTGTTTGCCAGTCATTTGTGTTCCTGTTACATTTGAAAATCATTCTAATATCTTTCAGAGGCTCATGATCCTCACATATAATTATATTAGCCTTTTGTGGGTGGCTCATCACATGAACCATGCCCCTCCAGAGTTATATGCCTAACTGCAAGTAAGTTATGCTGGCATTTTGGAAGAGAGGGAACATGTCCACTCATTCTAGATCTTTGCGCCTCCTCTCAGGAGTCTTTTTTTTTTTTTTTTTTTTTTTTAATTTTATTTCTTTTGTTTTCTTTTCTTTTTTTTTTCTCTTTCTTTAACCACGTCGAACTTTATTTGTCATTATGAATTTAACCCTTTCTCTTAACCTTTATTACACTTTCCTATTCCTGTTCTGTTTTGTTTATTGTTCATGCTTTTAGTACAATGTTTCTCTCAATCATTTTTATCTCTCAAAAGTCAATTTCCGATTTGATCATGTCAGAGTGACTGTCAGTCAGGAGTCTATTGCTTTCATAAACACACCTATACACTCCAAGGTCGTCATTCTTCTACCAAAGCATACATCACCACATTTTGAGCAAGTGAGCCTCTTGTATAGGCAGCTTCAGCTAGCCCCAAGAAGACATTCTGAGAAGCTTTTGTATTGTATTATATTGTATTGTATTGTACTGCGTTGAATTTGCATTTATATAGCCCTTAGTACTCCTGATGAGACACTGAAACACTTTATGGCGAGTAGGATGTGTCTCCAGAACAGAAGATTATTGATTAGTTAGAGGTTAGTGTTTTTTTGGTTATTTGCTTTGGACTTGTGTTATGAAATGAATCCCTTCAGGGAATTTACCCCAATTTCTTTGTGATGGAATTAGAGAGTTAAATGTGCTAGCTTGAGGGCTATGTGACCACATGCAAATGATTAGTGGGGTGAATAGGTAGAGTAGAGGATGTTGAAAGTATTGATAGATTGTAGTCAGGTTATTGCCTATTTCTAAAGAACAGAGATGCTATGGGTTATGGCTTGAGATGTGGGGAATTCACAGAAATGCTCATAGAAACAAACCCAGAGAACATGCAGTTGTGAGTAGGAGTCAATTAATGCCATCCAGTTTTGAATAGGATTCAAGTTGAGGAACATGACATGACATGCAGATGACATGCGATGCAGCTTGAGCAACAACATTCTTTTTATTTATTTGTATGTGTACTTACCTCTGTGCAGCCGTATTCTGGAGTTTAATACCCCCCCACCCAGCCCCTCCCCCGTCCCACATCCGCTCCCGGCAGCACTCCTACCATGGGCCGCTACTGGTAAGGAACACACCTGCCAATATACAGAGAAGTTTTAAACTGCACAGTAATAGTGGACACTCCTTGAGGTACAGAACCCACATGAACTAAAAGTATTATTACCGGAGTAGTCCATCCTGAGATAAAATAAGTTAAATCAATGTACATATATGTTTGCTGCTAATATGACCAGATGAGCAAATGCTCATTGAATCAGTAAGAAGCCTAGTGGTCATGATGGTTACTATTTTCCTTGTGGATAACTTGAAACTTCTACAATAAAAGCATTAATGTTTTTAAAGTGATCGCAGGCATAAATAATAGTTGATTTGCTTCTCAAAATTAAAATGATCAAAAACAACATCTTGTGTTTAAAGAGAGACAGTATTCTCATGATCCAGAAATATTTTGTGGACACAGCATTAGAATGGGAACATATCCATCCACCCAGATTTACAATGACAGCATATTTTTATGGCCTTTGTGAAGATTTAGCCAGTGAAGTTTGCTGGACCTGACATTAGTAGCACACAGTTCAGAAACAACATTTTTGTCATTAATTAAAGCTTTAGTAAAAGCAAATTAGGCTTGTTCAGACCACTTTTGTGAAAGTCAGGCTTGTTCATACAACTTTTGTGAAAGGTTTTAAAATTTGAAATTGAGCAATTTTGATATCCGTGGAAATCACTTTCAAGGGTACATACCTGAGTATGCTCTATGCTATAGCATTGAAACTATAAAGTCCACTGGGATATTCCCTGTTTTCCTGAAAGTCGCAGAGTATTGATACTTATTTCTGAAGGAGGATCAGACATTAGTTAAATAGGAATGGCAAACAGTGGAATATCACTTTTGCCACAATATACAGAAGTAAATCACCATTATTATTGTCAAAGGTAGCTCTGACGGGGAGCTTTCCTTGGGATGTCTAATTATGCTCCTACATATATTAGTTATAGGACTCTCTCCAAGAAATGCTGTACACAGCTGGGAAAATATCTTATGTAGCAATGATTCAAAAGTGGTAATGCAAACCATATTCAGAAATATGGAGGGAGCCGAGCAATATGATGCAGAATGTGCAACACATAAAGTAGTCCCTATTACTCCTTATGTTACAGGGCAGAGTATTGGAAACTGATGTGAACATAGGGAGCTACACCGTGACAACAGTCCAAGAGTGAATAGATGTGTTCATTGGGGAAGTGTGAAACTCAATTATGTGAAGTTACCACAAAAAAACACACAACGTGTAATTATGAGAAACGCATCTTGCGCCCAAAAAATTGCCAGTCATTCAGGTAAAAGCTCAACTCGAAAATTCAATTTTGAGTTGATTACCAGTTGCTCACATTCAAAACACCACAGCATGCATTTAGGTTTGTTTTTATTTTCCACTTAAAATTACCTAAATAGTCTGCTTAGGTACAAAAATCTACATGAAATGTGTGTGGACAACCCACGTTAAAGGAATTGCCACTCACATTAAAAAACTGCCAGTCACATTCAGATTTGTAGGTTTGTGCTAAAAAAAATACCTGAACAGTCTGCTTGGGTAAGCAATCTATCTGAAATGCTGTTCACTTAAAAGAATTACCTGAACTGTTTATCTTGCATTTAAATCTCTCCATGAAATTATACGATGTGGCGAAATGGCATTATCTTGACAATTTAGCTGAAATTTTATTACACAAAATTATTACCAATATTACACCAATTATGCTGGTGTAATTCAAATTTGGCCCAGGCCTAATATTCAACCTGTACTCTCTAGTGATACATTTCACAAAGAATGCATTTATGGCAATTTTGTCACTCTAGTAGAAAAACCAGCAAACCTGTCCCATGCACTCTTTAATACGAAGTAAATACATAAAAAACAATTTAAATTGTTTCTTTATTTTCTTTGTGCGACTAAAGGATCACCTGTCACACACCACTACTATGCTACAAGGGTCCGTTTGTGTTTGGTTGCCTAATTCTCCATCATTTGTTAAGATGCATGCAGCTCCTCTTTTAACTGTGTTCATCAAGACAGCAGTAAAATATTTTCTATATATAGGGGCCTTCAATTACAGTTATGGTAGGCATCTAAATTTAACACTGATTTACCACAGATAGTAAACTACGATTTTTTGTCCCTGTCAGAAAATGAACTAATTCCATCAGAGAAAGTGGTTACATTTGTCCTTCTCAATTTTGGAGCAAAGAGAGTGAAAATTGCAAGTACTTTAGAGGTTACAAATACATGCACCATTTGGAATACTCCAAGAACCTCGACTGCAGAAAATGTTCTCTAAAATGGGAGTATTTTATAACTAGAATATTTTTGCACCAGAAGTATACTTTTGGTAGTTTTCCAAATGCTCTCGGAATGTATTTGACCCTGGACCAATATAAGGTTAAAAGCCTTTTGTGGGTAACTGAGTACATGTTTTAGAACAATAGATTAATTTCCCTAACCTCTGTGCCCTGGTGTCTGTATACTCCTGCATCACTTCCTTGATGTTTTTCTTTTACTATCCTCACTTTTCTCCAGTGTTTATCATGTAGCAATATAATCGGTTTCAACCATGTGTGAGCTGTGTCTGGAATCCATTTTCACCTTCTGTCTGCCTCTCAGAACTCTTTAGGTTTTCCATGCTAACAAGTAATTTTGTTCCTCTTGTTTTTCATTAACTTTTATTTAATTCCCTTCGTTGACGTGTGTGGATCCATCCCAAATAACTGTTTCTTAGAGTGTTGTGTATATCTCATTCTTTGACATGCATTGATACACACCTAACAATACTTCCAATTTAAATAAGTATTGTTGGTTTCTATTGCATGTGTATGCCCCTCTAGCGTTGGTACCAGTAGGAAGTATAATCATCTTAAGATAATTGACATCAATATTCATTAAAGCTACACTCTGTGCAGAGCATCATTGGCTGTTCTCTGGTTCAGGAACACCATTGACAAACATCATTTCTGCTGCACAGAGTTTTCTAACATCAAACTGACAATTCAAAATGAAGAAAAACACATACACGTTCCAGTGTCTGGACATTGTAGTGGACATCTGTAATCTCTAAATGAAATATCTTGCTTTTGCATATTTTACTTTAGCTAACTATCATATGGAATAATGTATTTTGTTGTTAGTCAGATAAAAAACAAAATGCAGTTTTAATATCAGTCAAGATGCTGTAGGTTGTATATTTGTTGACAGTAGTGAGCTTTGGGCATTTTGAAGGCTTTAATGTTACGGGAAGAATTCTGGGGAGTCTTCAGGGAACCATCTTTAAACTTGAACTTTCCTTCGACATGAATACAGACTTTCACGCTTCAGGCTTGTGGTGTAACAGTGCTTGTCTAAATCTTCTTTGAACAAGACAGCATTTGTTTTTTATCGAAAATACATGAATCATTAAATCAATTGAAAAGTCACAATTCATTTTCTACTATGTGTACTTGTAATCCACCATGCACTGCATTCGTAGGCCATTTTTCCGTCGTGAATGCAATGTGTTAAATGAAATACAGCTAGGAATTACAAAAAAGTCAGACATTGGGTAGGAGGAAAAGGTGGCATTAAGTTTCTTGTAAAGTGTAGAACCCCGGCAATTGCGGTGGGAGTCAGTCTGATTATGTATCATTGCTTTGCCGCTTAATAACTAAACAAAATATGTTATTTTTAAAGGTATATTGTTGCAAAAATGCCATCTTGGGCAATTGTAGTTTATCCGCTTTTCCCTTAGTATGAAGTTATATTTCGTTTTGTGATATATAATTCTGCCGCGGTCGGTAGTAGGAGTTCCTGCAGGGCGGTAACGTGGGGAGGGGGAGGGGCAGGGTGGGGCGTAGTAATGTATGGATTATGGAGTTGCGCGCACTGCATCGCATTTGGTGATGCAGTGCACGCAACGAAATTCATTTTATTTATTTATATGTTTACTTACCTGTTAAACTCCGTAATCCATACATTACTACCCCCCACCCTGTCCCTCTCCCTCCCCACGTCACCGCCCTGCAGGAACTCCTACTACCGACCGCGGCTGATATAATTCATTTATTACTCAATGCATAATGGGATAAGTGAAAGCATCATATGATTATATACGCGATTATTGTGTCTGGGTTCTTTGTAATGTGAAATATTTTCGAAGTGTTTTGTAATATTTATAAACGTTGTGTTTGTAAGAAAAAAGTAGAAGAAATAAAGTTGGACGAGCAAACGCGAATAGCCCAATAAAGTGGCAGATTACCCCAGTACCTCTTGCACCAGTTTCTGAGATGACCTTAAACTTTACAACTGTTGTGGTGCTCTGACTTTTAAACTATTAGCGATGTGGTGGGTGGGCGGAGCTGGTGTAGTGTCTCTATACGGAGCTCCACGGAGTTTGAAAAACACTCTTTGGAGCTCCGCATCGCTCTGCTCCCTCCCCCCTCGCTGAAAAAAGAAGGCACTTACTTTCTTCTCTGCTGCCTCCCCTGCCTGGCGGCTCTACTTCCTGCTCCATGCGTCCTTCTTCAATGAAAAAAACCTAAGTTGTACGTCTTAAATCATTTAGGAGGGGGGAGGGAGCAGGTAACTCCGCTCCACCACGAGGTGGAGTTTTGCCTACCTCCGCATTCACAGCAGAGAAGGCAAATCTCCGCAGACTCCACTGGTGGAGTGGAGTTACCCACCCTAGTCTGAATGCTGAGGCATATGTTTGTTGGGATTTGTACATAGTATTTACTGAATTCTTCCTTTCTCTTCTTGATACTCTCCAAACACAGCCTAGATTCCGCATTAACTCCATTGCTCTCACAAGTAAGTTTGTAAATATGACTAGTCTTCAAATTGTGACATGCTATGGTATCACAGTACCAGACTATTATAATACGTGCATCAAGTTTGCTCTACGACTTATTAAAACAGAGACAAGAATAATATACAGAAAGGCAGTTGGGTGTTCCTGGACCGTGATTGATTAAAGTAAGATTCTAGACCAAAAATCTAGAATCAGTGTGCACTGGTCAGGATTCACCCATCAGAACCTCTGTATCAAAATATAAGTACTGCTTTTCAGCAGAATTCGGATGCTCTTAAGATGGGCAGATTGTAGATCAGGAGGAGATTCCTTCATTTTCACACAGTATCGTTCATACATTTATAGGCAATCAGCTGACATTCAAAATACCACATATTGTCAAAAACACAGACAAACATCATTCAGGTCCTCTGCAACCTGACCATGCACCAGTCTTGAGCATTCCTCAAAATATTAAGTCAGACTTCACTACCTTGTCGGAGACCTATAATACTCACATCGCCTCTCTTCTACATCTAAACTATAGGTAATGTAATGATGAATGAAGATAACCTCTGACATCACTATTTCACGTAGGAAACACAGAAGCACACACTTAAAAAGCTGCATCACCCTCAACACAGACTCATCTCACAATAGTTTTGCACAAATTCAGCAGAATACACCATAGCAATGACAGTTCTACAGTTCAAACACAGGTATACAGGAATACATTTACCATACCCCTTTTAAATAACTACATCTTGAGTTTACATATTTGTACACAGAAAAGTGGGGTATATTACTGATTTGCTCAAAATTAGGTTTCAATTTCAATTCAGGCAACCGGCTTGTTGTAAGACTGCTCCAGCTCACAAACACCCTACAACAGAAATAACATGCAGCTGTCTTGGGAGAAAGTGTTAGGTCAATGGGCATGCGTTGCAAGAATCCATTCAATGTATAAACAACTTGTTTGTGACAATTGCAAATTCTACATGTTACAGTTTACATGCATCTTATCTCCTACATGTAGAAGCCACAGTCAGGACTGGACTCTCTAAGAATCTTGGGTGGGTGCCTGTTTAACCCAGCTGCTGGTGTAGGACTGTACTCCTGAATGTGATCCCCACTTTCCTTCATTCTGCCACAAACACATGCCCTGGTTTCCTTAGCAGAGAGACAATACACAAACGCTCCTAAAATTTAAATCTTGTGAATGCCAAGTGGGGGTAGCATCAACTAGCTTCAACACTTATTTCCTGTTGTCACTCACTTATCTAATGCTAAACTAATGCTATCCATTTATTTGTTTATTTATACTATATGTAAAATGTGAACTGTCACCAAACTGGTATCTTGGCGCTAACCTTTACCCACATTTCTACATAGCTCAATCTCACAGGCTGGTTAACGTTAGATCTGGAGTGATTATGCATAAGACAATGTGTATGGAGGGATAGCAGTGCACAAGACTGACACTTGGCAATGCTGTGCAGTGTTCAGAACTGTACAAAGGTATAAAGGGTACAGAATTATGACTCCCACAAACTGATGAGGCTATTTAGCGTTTGGCATAGTGGGAGCAGTGCCATAAATGCGTGGTGCTCGGCCTCACAAAACTTCGCGTCTCCTTCCATTTAGAGGTGGGGAACTGCAGGGCTTCCCCATCAGAGAGGTTCAGCTGTCTCTATAGTTGGAAACTTCGTAGATGATGCCTCTTGCAGTATAGGACCATTAGGTCAAAGACTTGGCTGCTCGACCTATTGGGCAAGGGCCACCATCACCACATTTCCATGCCTACGACCACCATGCAAGGCAATCGGGTCACATTCAGGGATATGAAACAATGATTCAAACACCTAGGAGAAAACTCCACGCGCTTCAGGTATATTTTTATGTTGTTTTGAAGAAACAAACTTTCAAGTTGTGAGTTCGTTTCTTCAAAGCAAAAAAAATGCTAAGCAGATTCAAAGAGAATGGAGTCTGATCAGATAAGTGCAGTGCCTTCAGTGAAGACAAAAGTGCCTTGGTCATTGACACTGAGAGCCCCATCTGACAACACGATAGCTATAGATTTAGCAGGTTTTGCTCCACCAAAGGTGTGTACGCCATCTCCTTCGCTGACCTAGTGGGCCTGAGGACAGCTCACCAGAGTCTAAAAAACTCTGTGATTTATTTCATGGTGACACAGGCCTTTTTCACATTGAGAACTAAATGTCTGTGGCCTGTATTGTGGAGGATGTGGGAATGGGTATGGTATTATTACTTTGAACTACGTTCAATGCAAAACTAGGAAAATAGTTCTCTTTTCTAATGTTTCAGATCGATAAGCGATGCATTAGCTTAGGTTTTAATTGTGTAAATGCTGATAATGGCAATTTGAGTATCAGCCCACGGTAAACGTCTTTTAAGGTAGGTTTAGGTTTCTGGAACAGCCAAGATTTTTGATACACAGGTGAGGTGTGAGTTTTTCTTAGCTTTTGGTTTAAAGATAAATGCATGCCTAACTGCTGATTTCTGTTTTTGAAGCCCTTCCATAGAGAGTGACTTAAGCACTAACTGTCAAAACTGGTTTATATAAATTAAGTGTTAAAACAGTAGATTTAGGAAAGCAGTGAAATACAACCTTTTTTGGATTTCTTTTTTTGCACAGAAGAAAATATTTTACATGATGCATATTGCTTCACCCCGAACCCAATTTGAAAATATGCTTTATTAGTGAATGTTTTCAGACTCTCTGCATCACTGACACCTGCATTATTTAGGAGCACGTTTTGAAGCACAGATCAGTGCGGTAAATTCCACATACTATGTCCTAAAGGATTAATAGCATTCAAAAGGAAGCAACAGCAGTAGAGATTTAGAAAGTGAAAAATCAATGACACATAGAACCAATTGCAAATGTCTCTATTTTACTGGCTGGCAACTCAGCTCCCCTCGTTCATGCACTATTTGAAGTGGATGTGTGCACTGCCTAAGGGTAACAGGACTGAATCATTGTAGTTCACTTCGGACTTTTAGCTTTCTGAAATGTAGGCTGAGGAGGAATAACATTAGGTATTACTCTGCATAAGGACTCACAGTGAAGCAGTGCTCTGTATGAACAAGCTATCGATGTGGCTTCTTGTCATCATTATCGAGGGTTTGCTTTTATTGTTGTTATTCTCTTTGTAAATTAAGATCTTTCTTTGTTGGGCTAAATATAACCTGTCACTTACAAGTAGCTCACACGGGAGTCTGGAAACTCTATGGCAATGCAGCTAATGGCTGCTATGCCCTAGCTGCCTCCATGCAGCTGAGATAGGCCACAGGTCCTTTGTGTGATGGTTAAAACTAGGTCATTTATTTGAAAATATCCTGGACTCTTATATGACCCTCTCAGACGCTTTCATAGGTAGGGCACAGAGCTTTCGAGTGCTGAAGAAGCAATATTTAAAATAATAATAATTGTTAGTTCTGTGCCTTGTGCTGTGCTTTATCTGGATACTGTGCACTTCTATTTATAGTATGATGTTATGGTGTGTTAATTATGTGGAATCGACTTTGTTCATTGGCTCATTCAAACATGTACCTGGGATCCTGTGGCAGACGGCCATGCGTCATGACCCCCATGGATGCCCTGTTAAGATGAATGCACACTTGACTCGTGCTGGCCTTCTTTCTCTGGGTGGTCACTTCAAGATGACCCCACAGAGATAGAGCCATGCCTGCGCACCCACAACAGTGTGATTGAGACAGGTAAAATAGCCAGATCTCTGTCGGTACTCATGCAAACAAGAGAGTGTGCCATTTGTCAGTGAAGTGGCGCGTAATACATAAAATGGAACTCTGCATGCATGAAAAACAAACTACACACGCTCACACATGCACACAAAGACAGTCATCCAGCATATAAGAGCAGTGCTTTCAATGTCAAAATAGAATTTTAGGCTGTTTATGGCTTTGGAAAATGAGACTCTTTTTCATTTTCTCCCCCAGCTTTATAGCATAAAGTTCCATATTTAATTGAAGGGAATATTCCCAGTCCACAACATCTCATAATTGTTGCATCTCCAATTATCTACAGAAAAAAGCTTTCAACTTATTCCCACAGATGGTGAATTTAGGCCAAACAGCAGCGCCTTTCTCAGCGTTCTTATGTTTACTACACAATACGAAGGTCATTCGTATTCGTAGTCCTCAGTAAACAAAATTACAAATACATATTTTATCTATAATGCATTTATTTATATTAGAATTAATCTACAGCACTTTGAACTAATTTGATGTTTTTACTGCAACCTCAAGTGCACAATCGCTGAAAAGCTCTCTTGTACATTTCTTTACTAATATATTCACAAAGTCAATAGTTCAAGCTATAATATGCTACCATGTAAACATATCATTCACAAATGATGTTTACATGTGTTGCATGCAAAAATGCTGTTTACCACATTAAATTCTTTCCTATTGTCTTTATCAGTGATGGGGACAAAGCGGCAAAAGGATTGCCTTCTGTATAGTACGCCTATAAGAGATACATGTGGCAAATTGCATTATGATTGAGCCCTACACTTCAGGTGTAAAGCAGTGCGACATGCATTCCTAATAAATCACTTCCTCGAATACTAAATGATACAACACACAGGTACTAGCAGCATGGTAGAGGGTATTTCTCCAATGGATCCAACCTCTGCCATGTGTGATTCTTAAAAGAAATAGCGTCTTACTAAATAAACACTTTTCATGTTGAAGCTCTCTAGTGATAACACCATTCTACCCTAGTTTAACACCTCCTCTCTCTCAAAATATGACAGTTCGGAAGATGCAGAAATATTTGTCTCAGCATAGACATAGAAAACTGACCATTCAGCATGTTACAATAAGGCAGATGGGATAATCACTTGTGGCTAAACTGCACTATGCAAGAGCTATGTGTTAGCTAAAGTACGCCCTGCAGTACATTATAAGGATTTAACATGTTACTTAGGAGTCCATGGCCATATAAAGAATCGAGGCTGAAGGCATAGTTCCTTTGTAAGGTCATGGAGCTCCGAGGTGACTTAGAATATCCTTAAAATGGTATTCAATATAAGGCATGTTATAATGCATGGTCTCATCATTACCCCTCCTACAAACCACTTAAATCCTTTGTGTCTTGCTCATTCATATTACAGAGATAGTATGGCTGTAGATATGACACATACAAGTATAATATAGTGTGACATTAAACTTATCAAAAAGCAGTTACAGATTCGTTGCTTAAAAAGGTATTAGAACCAGTTTAATGTATGTCAATTTTAAAAAAGTATTGAGGCCAACATATGAAAAAAGGCAGAGACTCTCCACAATGAAAACATGTTGCTGTAAATATCTTCTTTCTGCTCATCATTGTTTAAAGAAGCAGATCATCACAGGGGAAAGGAAAGGCCAGTGTCCTTCTTGTTGTTTGATAATGCAACTGTAATTATTCTCTGCGACCTGCCTTTAACCTTGGCTACTAGCTCTGGCAAAAGGCATTATCACATCATAACTCAATTATAATAACCTACTACTGTTGAGCAGTTATGTCATTTCATTATTAAAGGCGACTAGAGACATCACAAGTTGCCTGTAGTAAGGAAATTACAGACAGGCTTTTATACAGGAATTGCAGCTTTCCGTGTATTATATTTGAGGTGCATTACCTCCTGCAGTGCATTATAAGGACACTGCAAGTCACTGGAAGTTCTATGAGCATATAGAGGCCGGTGACGGAGTTCCTTTATAAGTTCATGGAACACCAGGGTGACTTGCAGTATCCTTAGAATATATGAAGGAGGTACTTTATTCCTTTTCATACATGACTACACCATCACTCTTTCCAGAAAAGGCTTACATTCTTTAGTTGTTGCTCTTCATGTAAATGAATGGAACAAAAATAATTGTTCAGTTAATAAAAACTTACTCTTCATGTGAAAAAGACAGAATGTGTGTACACATGAAAAATAAAATAAGAATCTCTATTGCAAAAGTAAAAACGCCCAAAAAGCAGTTAGATATTTATCACAAAAAGATATTAGAATCAGTTAAAGAGTAGTCAGATAAAAAATATATATATATATGCTGTAGCTCATAATCGGTAGAAAACAGCGGAGAGTATCTGTCTTTCCTATAATTACCTAAAGAGTGGAACTTCCATATTCGCACATGTGTGCTCCAAGTGGCAAATCCCAGCCCCTCTTCCAAGTCGTTTTGTCATGAAGGTAAGTCTCTCAACAGCCAAATCTCCGAATCATGCAGAGTAATGATATATATGTGGGTGGCGCATGATGGTAAATGCATGCCTTCATAATGAAATTGATGTAATGGTATAACTTATTTTTGACAACACTGAACAACAAAAACAAAGGTGGGCTTTTAAAGAATAGTTTGCAGAAGCAACACTCTGTTCCTGAGCGTGACAATGAAATGAATTCTAACGCCTGTTAGTTTACATAACACTTCCAGTCACTCCTTCTTACTTACCTACACATTATATGGAATTTAAATGACTATAGTATTCACACAGCCAAATCTAAAAATGGCTTGCTCTATTTAAACTTACCTTTGGTGGCTGGAGATTCCGTTAATTCTGGAAGGGTAAAGAAATCTGCAATCGTTTTAGCAGTTAGGTGTTTTATTTTTAGTTAGTCTTGACCAACCAATATATACATAGTAACAAACACTCCTAGAAAGTAGCTAAATGCGGTCTGCATATTTTAGCCCGGCTATAACACCCTATCTTCTCATACATAGAATGCGATGAAATGTTACACTCAACATACTCTGCTGTTATTTAAATAAGCCCAGCAATGAACATGCTAAAACATTATGATTAAAAAATGTCAACAAAAAATCTCAAAACAAATATGAAAAGCACCATTCGGGAAACACACTCACTTACATTTAAAAGTGAAGCAGTGCGTAATGATCCATAAGTTGTCGGAGCACATATTAAATATTCAGGGGTCATATTAGCAAGAACCTCGTTAAAATTATCACCATTTTAGCGGCAGGAAACTGCTGCTAAAATGGCGATAATGGGCTTGCTAATATGCATTATAGAATTCCAATAGAAGCCCAGGTTAGATGTGCAGAACATGTAACCTGGGCTTCTATTGGAATTCTATAAAGCATATTAACAAGCCCATTATCGCCGTTTTAGCGGCAGTTTCCTGCTGCTAAAACGGCGATAATTTTAACGAGGCTCTCGCTAATATGCCCAAAAGTGTGTTAGAGAAGGAATGTTGAGTGCCAAACTAATGCACAAAAAGCATTCAATACCTTGAGTGAAATTACCTTTTCCATCCTTCTATGGTTGGTGAACTAAGTATTGTCAATAGAGTAGTTATTTACAGTTCTTACCAACTTCCAATGCGGTGTTCGGCGTTACTAAATGAGCAAGTGATCTTTACTCTAGAAGATTCAAGGTGCTTTAGTGATATCAATGGGTTGCAGTTGAGATCAGCAGTTAAAATTGTGATAATTCCTGATCTGCTAAGACAGTAGACCCCAAAGCCTTTCGAAGATGACATGACATTCCTTGAAGTAGTGTTTCTTTCTGCATAATTTATAATTAACCCCAGGAACTCGCAAGAGTTCATTGCCAAGGGTTGCCCTATTATTAGCATTGATACCCTGATTATGAGCATAATTATCACAGGGAATAAAAGAACAATACTCTGAGGATTGTAATACATCGGTTACAATAATTGTTAGCAGTTTGAAGTTTAGCCCTTCCGAATGGGGCATGGCAAAATGTTTATGCTTTTGCTTCTCAAACCGCATGTTCCTGTTTTTACTGGGCATGTACCCCAGTATATGCTGACATGGGTGATGTGCTGATACATGGTTGTGGAAAATTGTGGGTGTAAAGACTTTATCACACCCAGAAATGTCCTGCTGTGGTAAATACGGCCCAGGTCTCATTTCTGACCCCTGGTCTAACAAGAGTTTGTGCAGGGGCACGGATTTTCTGGTCCTCTTGTAATCAGGGCGTTACAATCTATGAGATTTTTCTCTTCGTACAATGTCAATGGCTTTGTGTGAGCGTGTATTTAATAGGCTCCTCTATGCAATATTTGTGAACAGAGCACAGATTCACCTTCGCAAAAGCAAATACCTTTCTAGTTTTTCAGGGCATTGCACCTCTTGAGGGCTACCATGTCAAGCTGGTCATTTTCCACTAAAATATCCATATTACATATACCTGTTAAAACACAAGGTTTAGGAATTAAAGCAGGAAATATTTTTTAAATGCTTTTTTAATATAGTAATAATATTTTAAATATAATGGGCGTTTGCATTCTTAGTGATTTGGCTTGGGCCTTGTTACTCTTTAGACATAGATAAAAAGCAGCAACAAGAATAATAAAATGCTCTCATATATATTTTTGAAAAGCTAATTGATGGATGTTGCTGCGTCTAATTCTTTGCTGGTGACACCGTAATGGTTCTCCTTGTTAATCTCATGCCATCTGAATTGGTAAAGGGAAGGACGGTGATTGCTGCTATTCCCATGGTTTTTGCATTGCCCTGACCTTTGACCACTTCCATCAAAATTCTATGCCATGTTTCATAGGTATGGTAGTCTAGTGCGTACAATCCATTTGTGCTTTTCGTCATTTTCATGACAGTGATATTGCTTGTGTGTACCCCAGAGGTAGCTGCTGAATCACCTTGAAGGGGTTCACTTTGCACCTAATTAAATCTTTGTGAGTCTCATAGTTTTGTAGCTTTTTTAAATGAAAAAGAAATATCAACAAGACCTCAAGATTCTCAGTGGCTCCTAGCATCATCTTAAAGCAAGTGAGAAGACAGCCGATTTAATGTTTTAGACAGAGAATAAAGCTTTTTCTGTTAAGTATATATAATTGGTCATTTTTATGAGTGATAAACAATTTTTAGCTCTCTTGCAGGCTTTATTTACCCCCCAAAATAATTATTAAAGTACATGCATATATAGATATATAGAGGGGCTTTAGGTATCTTGATTCATTGATGTGTTCAGTTGTGATTCATATTTAGCTTCCGGCCACCACAGCATGCAGCATTGGGCAATGGATCAGCTCACTTCAACCAATGGCTGTCTTGCACTGCCAGTAAAGGCATTTTTTCCTGATCACATGTAACCAGCCATTTGAAAAGGAGTGCAGTTCGGTGCCAGGGCTGGTGTGCCCGGACTACAGAGCCATTTATTTTTTGTACATTTTACATTTTATTTGCTTATTGTGTACGTTTGAAAATACATAAAAGTGTACACTTGCCAGGGCAAAACCTATTGGCTTTACTAAGGTTTGTTCATTTGGGGGTGGGGGGCTCTAGTATTTCACATTTTTTTAGAGGAAAACATAGTTGTACAGATATTCAGGAAGTCGAGGACTCTGGTGTGACATTTTCTCCAAGCTGGTAGCTTTAGAAATACAAAAAAAATTGCTCCTAATCTTTTGAGTAAGAGCAAATAAAACATATTTAAAGAGTTCAGTGTATTACTTTTCAGAAAAAGCTGGATCTCCATCTTAACAGGTAGATGTCATTAAGTTCTTGGTGGAAAAAGTATGTTGTAAAAGTTAGATCATTTCTTCTCATGTTTTAATTCGTCCTTCAAATCAGACATAGAGACCAGTGAATGCACATCTTTTGAAGGGTGTGCAAGAGACCTAGCTCGACACGAAGGTGCCTTGTCTATACTTCAGTTTTTGTTAGCTCACTTGCTGCAATCTGCTTGTCCAGGCGTTTATAGAACGGGGTATCGGGTCCCTCTACTTTCAGAGATACATAGTTTTCAGAAATGTACCCCTTGCATGTTCTCATATGAAACTCCAACCCATACAGCTTCGAAATTATAGGTGTGTTTTACGTGATATACTTCTATTCCAAAACAGTGTTTTAGCATTTGAAATGTAAGTATGTTTTACAGAAAAGTAATAAAGTAAACATTTTAAATGTGCATGTTTCACATGAAGACATGTATTTATATAAATTATTTGCTCCTGGTTTACAACAACCTTAAAAGTTGTTTGCAATCCTCTTTCCAGTTGGTTGAGCTGCACATAGTTAGAATTGTCCCTTATCCACTGAAGGGGAATAACATCGAACACATATTCGTGAATTATATTTTTGCTTAGTTTTGTGAAGTATTTTTTATAGAGATGCATTATTTCCCCATAATAAATAACTGTTTGAGCTCGACCCTGTGATCAATTAAACAAGGTAATCTCGCGTTGAGCACATGTCTAAACACTTAAATGCACGGCTTCCTTCAACAATGGCCAAAGTGGCTCAGATAGGTTAACCATAAGATATATTAGCGTGCCAGTCGGAGAAAAGTGCATGGCAGGGGAAGAGGTAGTTGGAGTAGAGGAACACTTTAAGTTCTGTCATAAATGTGAGCGGAGTGAGGCGCACTTTCAGGAGAAGGAGGGATTTTCTTCCAGGAGTTGGTTCACAGAAGTGGAAACATATCTTCAGTTTGCTCTCTCTTTGTTCTGGAGAGTTCCACTTTTATAATGTTTGTACTGCACACCACATTAGTGCTGCTAGAAAGGAAAGGGATTTACACAGGTAATCGAGTTTGTACTGTTGTGGTTAGATTTGAAGATGATGATGTGTGATTTGAACATGATGCTGGCAGGGAGAGCATGTGTGGTTGGAGTGGTCATACTTGTACTGACAAGCAGTCATGCATGAATTCACGTCATTCAAGAGTGCTTGTAGCAGAGTAAAGGAAGCTAGCGGGAAAGACAAAACCACCCTCAATCTGTAAGAGGAGTGCTTCTTCTGTGGAATGGAAGTTGAGGATTCGACTCACATTTAACCATAATTAGTCCTAGTACCAGTTTCATGGCTTTCCTTTCAATCAAACCCTTTCTCACCAGCTGTTCACCAGCAAGGAATAATGTTTCTCAGGCAGCGAAAGGAGGGATGCCCCCCATGTCCCATGTAAGTAGCTTGATTTTTGTAATTACTAAATGTACACTTCACAAATGAGGTGTGCAAGGTGTAGGACATTGTGGCATATATGAACAAATAATATCCTATGCTCAACTATATTTTTGCATCCATATCATCCCTTTCTTCAATGCTAATGAAACAGTCATTCCCTGCAGCATGATAGCCTGTGTGTGTTTCAGGTGTTGAGATAGGGAGCTGCATTGCCAGGGATTCAGTATCCCATTGATTTCTATAGTTATAAACTTTATTGTAGCCACAGGAGTTACAAAACTTTCACAGACCACTTCACAGACATTTTGAATTTGTTTTCCCTACCCACTACCTTTCTCAAGTCTCTCACCTCTATCCCTTGCAGCTCTCCCCCTGGCACTCCTCCAAACCCTGGTTTGGTTGGGGATGGAGCTGGGTCTAGCCACTACATTGCATCCCACTCATTATTCCCCAGTCAGCCATGTGCTAAATGGCATTTCATTGGGTTGGATTTGGTAACATATGTCGTCAATACCTTCAACCAGTGAGGATAAATCGAACATGAATTAAATCTGGTGCCTTCCCTATCCTCCTAATCTCATCACGTTTGACACCATACATCGAATGTCTTTGAACTGTACATCAAATTGTCTCTTAAGGAGCACTGAATGTCAGCAAAAACGTTTCTAGACTCTTTGGCTTGATGACATACAAGAAAAGTGCTCTGCCACACCACCTTTAGGTCGGCACCTAATGGTATTGACAGGCCTCTGTATTTCTTAGATCCTGTTACAGTGATCTTATATTCTCCAGACTTGGAGGTGCATTAAAGGGAAGATCTGGGAAAATAAATACATTGAAACCAAGCTTAGTGATAACATATTTTTCTCAATATCCTTTGGCTTTACAAAGAGTTCCTGGAAGAAATCATTAAAGGTTCTTGGTGCCTCACCTAACAGGTGGACATAAGACAGTGGGTCAGAGCAATAAATACATGAAACAGAAATTAAGTTTTCTCATTCACAAACCCCCCGTTTTGTAAGAAACTGGTAATCTAGCTAATGATGACTCTCTCATCGCTTATTGCGAACCCTTTAGTCCCTTCTTTTATACACACAATTCACATATTTGCTTGTTGTAAAATGTTCTTCCATATGCTTGTATTTCTTCTTCAAGTTTTGAAATTTGCCTTCTTGATAAGTAGTCTCTGTATGAATATGACTTTTAATAACTCACTTCTCTTCTCACAGAGCTCATTCACTTTATTTGCAAAAGGTTCTAAATGAACAATATGCATTGCTTCAGTAGATTTATTTATCTTATTATTTTAAGTAAGGTCTTTAGAAATGTTTTTTGGAAGACTCCACAGGTGCCAAGCTTAAATATATATATTTTGTCCTTTTCCCAAGAAAAACAATGTACTGCGCCTTTTTTTAATATTTCTTCCCTTGAGCTCTTTAGACAGAGAAGTCAGTTTCACACAGATTCATAGTTTTACTTCAGTGGTTCCAAGCAAGGCTGTGGATTGCTACAGAGGGGCATACCTTGAGTTACCATTCAGTAGGAATGTTAATTAATCTGGTTGTTGTACAGTCATTCGGATATTATAGTTCTCCAACAAGGCGACATCTCAAGTGCTAGTGCATAGTAGATCTGTTTTAGCCATCTGGAGAGAATCCAATCTTTTCCCGTCCTTGCTTTCAATCAATAGCCCTTCCCTTCCTGGCATTAGGAGCAAATGCTTCCATTTCTGGTCTAAGCCTTGGAAAGGTATTTCTTCTTGGTAGTGTAGAGGTTTTGCATTTGATTTTATCACTGTATTTCCATTTTATTATAGTTATAGTTATTATTATTATTTTTATTAAACAATTTGTAAAGGACACTGCTCTCCAAAAGTATGTCCTGTCTATCTTCTGGCAATCTAAAAGGGATAAAGACGCCACTGGTGAGAGCAGAGAGGGACTCTTCCTGATAGTGGCACTTAAGGTGTTTCAGTATTTAGCTGATCAGAAATAGAAGGACTGGCTTCTCATTAAAATCCTCCTGAAAATCGGGAGTCATAGATGTTTGGCATTGGCTGAATGTAGAACACAAAGATGATGGCAAATCAGTACTTTGCTTCTAAGGTAGGTACATCATAGGTTTTAGCAGGCTTTCTGCATCATATAGAGTGTCTTGGAAATAGGTATCCTTCGAATGGGTAATCTATGCAGTTCTTTTTGGGGAGAGGACATGGGTTGATGTGGAGCTGGGTTTAAAATAAGCCAGGCTGCAACCCTTTGACCTATCCACAGATAATTGTTTGCACAAATGGGTAGCCCTAAGCTGCTGGAGTTCACTTTGTCTAGGCTTGATATAATGTTAGACTTCATGATGGCTCTACAGGATGCTTCAAGTAATAGAGGAACACATTCCATTCATATATTAAGCAGCGCAAAAAAGTGTCCCATCAATCAATTGATCTGGTACATGAATCAAAATAGACTTTTAGATTTGTAGCATGGGTGAAGGGGGTGGGGCCACTCCTTGCTTAGAAGCTGCCAAGCTGAGGATCAATCCAAGGGTTGACCACCAATAGTAGGTCCTGTCGCTAGTTACTTTTAGGCAGTTGACTTTCAGTCGGTTTGTAATCTCCAACAAGAACAAGATCGTGTTGATGCCAAACAATCTGAGAAGCTGGGCATCATCTACATATGACATGACCTTGAAACTAAACAACCGCATTAAAGCAGAAGAAGAGCAATGTATAAGTGAAATACGTTGGGGCTTAAGGAGGAGCTAGGGTGGGCCTCAACAGTTGTTTGATGATTAATTAGAAGTTCGGAGCCAGGCTAAGGCCTGGAGACAAATGCAAAAAGACAGTTGATAAGATTAAGATGTGGGACCATGTTCAGTGTTACAGAGAAGTCTAATAGGACAAGGGCTGTGTAACCTCCCTGAGCAAGAGTCTTGCTATGCTCATTCAATGCAGCAAGGATGCGGGATTCTGTGCCACGTGAAGGTTGAAAGACTGACTTGGTGTCACCAAAAGACGATTGAGTATAAGATGATGGGAAAGTTGCTGAATGACTTATTTTTTCTTAGATTTTGAGATGAAAAAAGAAAAATTCGACGATAGTTGCTCAATATACTGGGATCTGCTGAGGGCTTCTTTAATAGAGGTTGAACTTTGGCGTACTTCCAATCAGAAATAATTTTGACTGTAAGTAAAGGTGTATTGAAAGGCTGGTTAGGACTGATGTTATCTGCTCTTAAGGCAAGATTTTAGATGTGAAGCAGGTAGAGATACAAGAGAGAGACAGATTTAATAGAGGTCCTATATGGGTGACTATATCAGTATATAAACTCATGAGCGTAGTGAGTGATGAACCTGTGTATGAGAAGTAGAAATAGTGAAAATCTGAGCTAATTCAGACACATCTGATGTGTCGGAATGAGACTGAAGCTTGCACATTTTATCATTAAATAACATGCAAATGTTATTACACAGGTCCTGTGAGGGAGTGATAGCAGCGCTGCCAGATCCGTTGCTAAAAAAGCATTTTCATTGTTACAAAGAGCAACCGATTAAAATTGCTTCCTTATTCATTTTTAGAGGGATGCAAAGAAGCTCTGGTCTTTGTAATCAGTTTCTGAAAGTTCTTGATAGCAACCCTATAAGTGTCTTTATCTTTTTGACTGTAGTTCTCCTCCATGCTCTTTCCAAATCTTTCCAAGGTGTCCTTTCCTGCACAAAGTCAATCAGCCCCGCAATGCAGGAACCCTTGCACCATGGCACAAGGGTGCCTAAATTGGCGTATGGTAGCCCATTGTGCAGTAGTGCAGGGGAAAAGGACAGGAATGCGGTGTATCTCATGGTATACAGCTCGTTCCTTCCCTTTCCTTTTGATGCAGGGCAGCACAGCGAAATTCCTTGTGGCACTGTACTGTGCCACCCCCTTATAAATTAGTATCTGGCTGATGAGAAGTTAAGAATCAAAAATGTATAGGTGATATTCTGATGATGATGATCAAACATTAACGAGGAAGCATTTCAGGGTGTAGGCTTTTGGAGGATTGCATTGATATGGACACTTTCTGAGGAGGGGTCAGGTGTGATGGATGAGAAGCTGCTTGTGCTACATGTGGGGTCCCTGTAGTGTAAGCAAAAGAAGGGGTTTGTTTCTCTGAAAGGTTGCCTAGTTTGACATGCCAGAGTTGCTGTCAGATATAAGTGACAGTTCTCAGCATAGGGCAGGTCCTAAAGCCAGAGGTTGTGGTGCTCGCCTCAAACTGGTAGTGGAAGTGCACAGACAGGCTTCCCTTTGGAACATTTGCTGGACAAATCTGCTATACAGATGTGCATTAACTAAATAGCCCTACCTCTATGAGAGGAGTGGTAGTAAAGTACACTCTTGCTCTTACCTCAGAGTGTCACCTTCAGATAAAAATAAGCGGGCTAACAAAAATGGAACTGGAGCATCGCCACTCCTGATCAAGGTGGGAAGCTTCCTTTCTATTGGGTCATACTAAGAAATAAAAATAGAGTTTAAACACAAATAAGGAAAATTAAAGCATAATAATAAAATGCATTTGTGGAGCCAGGCACCTCCTTTATATAGGGTAAAAAAGGGCGTATTCCTTCTGTTGCAAACAGGCACACTACAGCCATTAAAATATGGCATCGGCCAGGAGATTAAAATGTATTAGCTCTCCTTCTGTCCGTCAGCCGCTTCTTATTCTTGAGTCATATCTGTTGCTCTTTGTTTATAGGGTAATTCTGTAGTGAGCCCTCCTACAGAATATTCTCTCATTGTTTTCCACTGAAACTCTTCCCCATTGCTCCTCACCTTTTGGTTTCCCACCTCACCACACTTCGCTGCATTCCACCACAGCTGTCTTCTGTGTAAGAAAATGTCTGCATTGAAGGTTATCAAGTGATTGTCTCATACCTCTATGCGTTACCCTGAGCCCACACTGAGTGCTGAGTGTCCATCCACTATCTTCGAGGGTCCACCCTTCACAGACATGGTGCCTCTTTAAACCTTCAGTTGATCCTTACTCTACACTCCTTGTGACGTGCTTGGGCATGCACCATGAGCTCCTCTGCCACAACTGCAGTGCCCGGCTGAATGCAGTCTTACAAGAGCCACCCCCTGCTCTCAGGCATCATCAAAATATCAGGTGCCAACTCCAAGATTTCTATATTACACTTTCAGCAGGAGGATCATAGCCAAAGTGGACTCCAGAGGAGGATCACACAGTTCCAGAAGCTAGGCAGACCAGCTACTGGCAGCTGTCTTGGATCATTACTAGTTAGATTCTATTCCAACCACAGTATTTGGATTTGAGGTTTGACACAAAGTTATCTTAGGTTTAACAAAGGGGAAAATCTGACAGCATTTTGTCATAGATATCATGGGGCATTCTCAAGTTAAAGAAAATAATTGTAGGACAGGCATTGTAGGGTTATTAAATGTAGGTAGAGACTGTGAGGGTCATAATGATGTCTCTGTTATACAATTGCATTAAAACACTTTTCTAAAGTCATTGTCTTTTTTGTAGGTTGCATTACACCACTTGTTGGAGTAGAGATAAAACTTGACTCAAACAGTATTTCTAATATCATCAAGCTTCACCCAATATGAGGCAGATTTAGAACCTCAGTGTTTTAGAATTTGTCTCCAATTTATATTAGATAATATTTCAGTTGATTCAATAGGCTACAATGACTGAAGCACACATAAACTACTTTAAAACAAAACTAATGTCAACATTTATGAAAAACTTGTATATTATATCTAAAATTAAATATGAATTATAATAATCAAAGAACGAACATTGGATTGTAAGGTGGGAAAATGATGTTAGTAAAGTACAGCTCTAACTTTTTATCTGTCAAATTGTACAATGGTTATAAACCCAAATTTAATAAATTTGTCCTGATAAAAAGCGTGTACTGAGTGTCTAGATCAGATTGAGTACTTTACAGATACATGCTTATGTGCTAAGTGGCCAAATTCACTTAATCTGGGTGTGCTTTCTGTCTATACTCTGGTTGGAGGAAAGACAATCATGCCATTTTGTGCTCCATTGTACTAAAACAATCAATGTCTTAAATAAGAGAGGAGAGGAGAGGAGTTGGCCTAACGGCTAGGGCGCTCGACCTCGGACCTGGGGATCTGGGTTCGAGTCTCGGTAACGAGCCAAAACTTCCTGTGATTCTGGGCAAATCACTTAATCTCCCCGTGCCTAAAATTAATGTGTGTCTGTCCCGTAACTGGTGCTATGTAAAGCGCTCTGATACCTGATTCGGTTCGGGTCTAGCTAGCGCTATATAAAACTCTGCAAAAAATTTTTTAAAAACATAAGTGGTTGGATGCCTTTTTACACAGCATTTAACTCTAAAGTGTTTTGATAGCATGGCGTTTTGAAACTAACCTACCCTCATTGTCATACTCTACCCTCATTGTCATACAATACACAGGATCATCTGATTTTTCATCAGACTGAAAGGTCTATTACAGGTTTAAAGCAAAGTTTTTGATAATATTGTAAAGGTGAATGTAAAAGTATTTGGAGGAATGAAATAAATGGTATGAGTTGTCAGTCCTTTGTGAGTATTGTATCCTCGTATTATTAGTCTCCCTTTAAGCTGTAGAGGAAAAGGCATTTGTGTCCAAACATTGTCATTGCTCGCTGTATGGTATAATTAATTATTGAAGGCCAAGCAAGTAGAAAGTTAGCAATAGACCTTTATTGCATGCGTATTTTAAAGTAATATTTTGTGGAAGGGTTGAAAAGAGGTGCTAATTACTGTTTAAAAAAAACACAAAAAAAAGTTAACTTGTTACAATAGGTCACACAAGAGTCTTGCTAGGATGATTTGCAACTATTTTTATATGTATAGAATGTACACTCATGTCAAATACTGGGTGTACGGTTGTGTACTTTAAATTTGACCTTCTAATGTGTCCTTTTAGGTTTACAAATACTTTAAGCATATCATGATAAGTTTGTATTGATTTGGCAAGGGCCCAGAATAATAAAATACAATTTTGACTGTTAATCATAGCAGAAACCTACCCTATTCTGACATTAGCTGTTTGCTGGACCAGCCTAAAAAGAGTTGAGTAATAATTCCAGCAAGCATCTATTCTTGTCATTGGATGATTACCAAGAATCAATGTGAGGGTAATTATTTGCTATCACAACCTCAGTCATTATACTGAGGTTAGTGTCACGGCCTTTTTTGTTACCTAGTGTAAGATTCTGGGCCTTATTTAGATCTTGGCAGATGGAATACTCCATCGCAAATTTATCGGATATTCCATCTGCCATATTACAATCTTCATAGGATATAATGGGATCGCAATACGGTGGACGAGATCTCTGTCTCTTTTGTGACAGAGAACTCCTCTCTGCCAGGATCTAAATGTATGTATCAAAAAAGAGTATTGCAATTCTCAAATTGCGATTTTTAGCGAATCAAAATTAGAGAATCGCAAGATGCTATGCATGTAGGATTTGCTAAAAATTATGTAAATCCTACATGTTCCTTATTTGTGAATCGCAAATTGAGATTCGCAAATAAGGAATACCTTCCCATTCATTCCTATGGGCCAGGAGGACCATAGGAATGAACGGGAAGACAGTCTCAACTTGTGATTACCAATTAGTGCATCGCAAATTGAGAATGCAATTTCAAGGTTGCAAGGGTGCAAAAGGACACCATGTTGCACCCCAGAAATATGCATATCAAAATCTAAAATTACCACCAACTTGAAGTTGGTGGTAATTTGCAATTCCTTAAGGCCAAATAGCAAATTTCTGGTGCTTCCAGAATTGCATTTAAGGAATCGCAATTTGCAATTCTTTAATTGCATTCACAAAATAGAGAATCAACAATTTTGCAATTCTCAATTTTGCGATGGCCTTTTGGGATGATACATCCCAAAAGGCTTTTTCAAATTTGCAACCGGGCCGATTCTGAGAATCGGCCTGTTTGCAAACGGGAAAAAGGCTTGATACATATGGCCCTAAGTCTTTTCTTTTCATACAATAAAGTATATTAGCAGCTCAGTAATACCTTTGGCCATATTTAATGTCTATTTAAAGCATATGTTATTAGTGCTGTTTATTTCTGTTATGGGTAGTATTAGAAGCTCGGCAATTACTGCTGCTGAGAATTTATTTAACAATATATCATGTTTCCATATAGTAAGATAGATTCTTTAGTTTCTGAAAACAAGCTTTGGAGAGAAAGTGTTGTTTACTAGTAATCTCTGGGCTAATATAAAAGACAATCAACTAATAAAGGTATTAACTTCCAGAAATGCAGCATTCAAACATTTTAAAAGACATTCAAATAAGAAAGACATTGACTTCTAGAAATGTGGGATTCATACATTCATAAATTTAATTTGATGCATTATTAATGTACTAATGTGATGTGAGGACCCTTTGGGGCTGAATGAACTAAGCCTTTTTGTGGTTACAAACCCTGCGACCTACAAAATCCTAGTGTTTGAAACGCTAAAGGGATAATGTGCAAAAGACCTGTTACAAGTCATAAAATTCTTTCTAACTCGTAAAATGGCTTTCACAATCAGTTCTGATTCGCAAATAGAGCATGGCATAAAACGGGCATGCTCCTCCTGTTTCTGAATTAGAAAAGAATATATGTAGTCGCAAACTATTGATGAATTACTGACCCTGAGTTGGGGTGCTTACTAATTCGTAAAGTTGAAGGTTCTCTTTAGACCCTTTCTCCTTTATTTATGAATCATGTAAGCTTCCTCAGGGGTGCGCAATCCAGAGTTTCACTGACTGTTTTACTGATGGCTTCCTAAGTGGGAAACAGTATATTTAAGGGCAATTCACGTGTCTTTAATGGACACAGGCTAATTGAAAAAAAAATCCTTGCTTTGGAAAGAAAATGTGGGAATTGTGGTCTAGTGTGCCTTGTAGGAAGCCACTACATTGACAGTCAGCCACAGAAGGCGCAAATTGTGACCTGCCTAAGTAATATTCAATAGAGTGGGCGTTTTGTGAACCCCTGAGAATGGAAAATATGTGAAATTACCTCTTGGTAGATAGGTTGCTTTACAAATCCTATTCCAATTGGCAAACCAATTGCTGTACAAATTCCCCATCCCTTGTTTATTATTAGGCGGGTTACATCTGGACCATAATGCTTGTGATGCCCTCTTTTCATGAACATTTGTGATTAGGACTCATACAGTTTGGCAGAGTTAATATATGGAAGGTTTAATTGTGAGATTTTAATTTGCTCGTGCTTGTTATAAATAAACCTCCATGTTTTTCCTCTCAGAAATATGGACAAAACTGGTATTCAATAATGCCTTTTTATAGGGTGAAATATTTCCAAACATTTCAGGGGGCAGTATCCTGCAAGACATTTATTACAATTTGTGATGTTCACAGACATCATCAATTTTAATTTATAAAAACACATTTTCCAAGTACTTTGAAACAACTATATTGGTGAACGGATACACTTGCTTAGTTATATCGAGATACTCTGTCCACCTCTTTGCCTGAGTCTTGCTCACCCTTTTATGAGATAGAGACGATGTTGTGTAAACAGTCCGAAGAGTACTAGTCTGCAATAACAAAACGTTTAATTTTAAAATTAGAGAGCTGGAGAGAACGTTTTGAAGGTAGCTCTTTTTTGCAGTTCCAAAAATCAAGTTATATTGGAAGGTGTAGCAGTGTTCACCAGTACTCAATCCTCAATTATCTTCATTTTGCTAAAATATATTGTTTCATAAGCAATTAACATTTACTATACAAAAACTGTACTATTTTCATTGGCTGATGCGGCGAGAGGTGTGCTCTATTGATAATAATTTGCGTTGCACATTAAAATGAAATCATGAAAATAATTGTACAGATGATTTTACAAGGTTTAGATGTTAAGCTCTGCTAAAAGTAAATTAATTGTTCTTGGATTTGCCTGAATTAGGTAGGAGGGTCTTTATTCTTCACATTTATCAATCTTTTCACTTCAACAAATGCGTTGTGCGACTCGCCAGGAGAGGTAACTGAGTGAGTTGTACAATGATAAATTTGTCTTGTTAGGAGAAATTACACCCACTAACTTGGGCTACTACAGCATGAAATTGAAAAAGAATCATTTTGTCTTAATTTGCATTCTTGATTCAGTGATAACAACGTGGTCTGTTCTAAGACAAACCATGCAAGCCATGCTTGAATCAGTAAACCAAACAGTTTTCATTTGAAAATGTACAAGATAGATAAATCTGTGAAGGTATTTTTTTGTGTTTTAACATAGCCGTTTACATATTTGGTGTTTGTAGTTAACAGAACTGGCTACGTTTTGAAGCATAGAGTAGGTGCCTGTATTTTTTTCGTTTCTCACCTAAGCCGTGAACATTATTCCTTAATCAAAATCATTGGGCTGATGCTACGGTTCACTAGTCTGAAGAGCTGCTATTTGCCTGGAATAAATTACGTGAAAACATGTTGATTGATAGATGCTGTATTTCAGAAAATAAGATAACTGTATCTTCCTCAGCTTATGAAAAGGTCACATACAATGCATAATGGGAACAGCCATAGATTACTTTGAGATAAAGTACATTATGGAAAAAAGACGTGCAACCAATGACCAGTGAAACATGTACTACATGCCCTTCTCTTACAAGCTGAATCATAAATATAACTTATAAGGCCTATAATATGAAACTTCCTATCATGTCTCACTTACGCTAGGCTCCAGCACATTAGAGAGCAGTAAAGAAGAAACAGTCAACCTGTTCACAGATTGTCATACTAAATTGTCTTGATAGCTACAAAATTCTTCAAACATGTTTTGGACAACAAAATTGTTTCCTTTAGCAAATATGAAAATGTCCCCACCCCTATATCTACACCACATGGAACAGTCCTTTTTTTTTTAAACATTCTGTCTCCGCTGTAATGATACACACCCACAGTCGCGGATGTAGAACTAACTGGATTTTTTATCATTGGTATTAATCCGTTTTTTTCAGCACTATGTTATGTTATGTTAAGGGGGTGTTTGTATAGCGCACTGTCACCGAGGGTATCATGGCGCTGAAAGGGTGCTGAGGAAACAGAGGGAATTTAACAGGATTGTGGGAAGAGCCAGGTTTTTAGTGATTTGCGAAATTGGATGAGAGTGCCGGAGGTCCTAACTGGGAGAGGGAGAGAGTTCCAGAGTTTGGGGCCGAGGAAGGCGAATCTTCGACCCCCAGATCTACAGAGTTTGAAGGAGGGGACCACCAAAAGATGTAGGTGAAGTGATCTAAGATTACGTGAAGGACAGTAGGGTCGGATAAGGGATTTCAGGAAAGCGGGGCAGGAACCGGAGAGAGACTTAAAGATAAGACAGCCAACCTTAAAGGCGGCCCTTAGGCTGACAGGGAGCCAATGTAGTTTGACAAGGAGGGGTTTGGCGGACTGCCACTTCGGAATCCCGAGGGCCAGTCTCGCCGCCTGGTTTTGAATGATTTGCAGCCTGTTGATGGAGCATTTGGGCAAACCATAATAGATGGAATTTGAAAAATCCAGGCGGGAGAGAACAAGGGCCATGATGACTTGTAGCAGAGCATCGGGAGTGAGGAGGTAGGCCACCTTCCTAATCCTGCGTAGCTGGAACATGCAGGATAAAACCACCGTCCCCACCTGCGGGACGAGAGAGAGCCCAGCGTCAATAGTGACCCCGAGGCTTTTCACCGAGACTACCGGGGTGGGAGGGGAGCCGAGCTCAGTCGGCCAGAAGTGTGGACCCCAGTAGACGGCACTCTTACCCGGCAGGAGGAGCTCCGTCTTTCCTGGGTTCAATTTCAGCTGGTTCTGACACATCCACTGGAAGATATGGGACATAACTGCCTGGAAGGTGGGAATAGCAGAGGGAGAGTTTAGAGAGAAAATGAGTTGTAGGTCGTCCGCGTAGTTGAAGACGCGGACGTCCCACTGCCTCAAAGAAAAAAGAAGAGGGCGAAGGTAAAGATTAAAAAAAAGGGGGGATAGAGAGGAGCCCTGGGGGACCCCACAAGGCAGATGTTCCCTAGGGGCCCTGAATGTACCTAGGCTAAGAGACTGGAATCTCCCCGTGAGGAAAGATTTCACCCAAGCCAGCGCCAGGCCCTGGATGCCGGCCTGTTCGACACGGTGGAGAAGGATGTCATGGTCCACCGTGTCGAAGGCGGCCGACAAATCTAATAATACCAGGGCCTGGGAGGTACCCTTGTCAGCTCCATCTCTCAAGGTGTCCAGGACAGCCAGGATCACAGCCTCCGTAGAATGACCAGGACGGAAGCCGGCCTGGTTGGCCTCGAGGAAGGTGGAACTCTCGATGAACCCCGAGAGCCAACAGCTTCGCTCCTCTTGAGCCAAGGTCATGAAGGTTCCTAGAGCCCACATGTCCAATTGGGGAGGTAAGAGCTTTACTTTTGCCAACTCCAAGCTTTGGAACAAACTCCCCTCTCACATTCGAGCTCTGTCCACCCTGACCTCAATCAGAAATGAGCTCAAAGAATGGCTTTTTAGCATCTAGGCCCTCTCTTCCAGGCTCTCCTTGTTCTCAGCTACCGCCAAGACACAATTGGGTTAACGTTTGATTTTATAAATCATTTCAACATAACATAACATGACATAACATGACATGACATGGGCTGGCAAGGCAGGCGGCTGTCTGCAGGCATATCTCCTAAGACTCACTGAGATATGTGTTGACGGTGAGCCAATCCGAGCCCGGAACTGGGGGAATCTTCCTCGGTTCTCACTTCATTAGTTCTTGCCTCTGCTGGGTCTTCGCCGCTGTGACCAGCAATCTGTAGTTGGCCATTGCATTGGGGTTTGCTGGCCAGGTCGTGTTGACTTGCCGGGGGGAGGGTAGGCTTTTCCAGGGACCTATGCCGTAAGGCGATCCCTAGCCCAGGAGCTCCCTGGCGGAAACTCCTACATGGCAGCCATGATGAAATCCCTAAAAATATTTTGCGGCCATCTTCTCATCTTCACTTTGGCTGCTTCAACATCAACATTTCGGAAAAAAATATTATATTTGGGGTTTAAAATAAAATTACAAATGTAATCCAAAATGTTTCTTAATGATGGCATATCCCAATTGAGCAATATCTGTTGTGCCTTCTTTGTCATTGTCATTGATTAAGGGTTGAAGTATTGAAAAAAATCCTCTATGCTTAGATCTGGAAGCCACCAGCTTTTTTAGGGGTACCAGTGTTGTATCAGGCATTGCTTGAAAATAAATGCTTCACTGCATCAGTCAAATACAGGAAGTATACTTTTCCTTAATGTGAGAATGATGATCTTTTCAAACTCATCATGAAATGCCTGACACCAAGGTGTCAGTTTCAGGTGAAAACCTAAAGTTCCTTTTTATTCTAACTATTGGCTTCCAACTCTGTGGTGATAAATCTTGCTTTTCCTAACAGCCTACTCTATAAAATTAAAGTGGTCCCAAGGAAGTTATGATATATCTAGGCTGTAGACTAAACAACATACCCCTGTCACAGTATCCAATGGCATAGTAGCAGTACTTGTGTATAAAGCAACCATTGATGAATAATACAGTGAGACACCTGGTACTCGATGAATGCCTTCAGAAAACAGTGAGGCATTAGTTATGTAAAGCAGCAGGGGATTCTCTGCCTTGTAGCAGGAGAGACTACTACTTGAAGGAAGCTATTGCCCAAATATATAAAGTATTGTGATGAGCAGGGACTTCCATCAACTGAAATAACCATTTGTGGAAGTCCCTGACTGTTAGTATGGATAGCTGGTGGGCAATTGATATCATCTCTTTTGCATGTGTGTGCCTTTGCACATGTCATGCTCCTTCCACCTGTCACCGGCTGCTATGTGTGCTGATACAACATTATGTAGTGGGCAGTGTCATATCACCCCGTACTCTGGATTGGACTAGCCTTCTACTATTGTAGTCATGGGTGGTGGCTGCATGGGCACTGGCAGGTTTCACTGAAATCAAGCGAAGCATCTGTGTTGTCCTAGCAGACCACGATCATTCACTAAAGGCACTTCTGCTCACTAATCCAGAGAACTGTGAACAGAAATAGGATAATGAAGAAATTGACTGGTCACTCCTCTCGTTCTTGGCCTGCCCCTTGGCAGATTAACAATACTCTTGAATTCATATGATGGTTTCCTTCTGTTATTGGGCTAAAATTTAGCCTATCTGTTGTGGAGAGAGGGTGTTAGCTTTGACGAATGGCTTAGGATCTACTTTTTCATTTGAGGCACAATTTGGTATTCCTTGGCACTTTTTGATCCATTGGTTGAAGATTTAGACATGTGCTCATATTAGCTCTTAAGTGCACTCAGTTTCAATAGAATTATTGTTCTATTTTTATTCATCCATGAGTCATGAAGCAGATATTTTTCTGTTTGCTCGCGTAAAAGTTAAATGACCAGTGGGAGCAATACATACTTTTCAAGTGACTCAAGTATGCATTTACAACTCCTTAATAACTAATAATGGGCCATATGTATGAACACATTTTCTCATAGACACAGCATGGGTAAAGCCCTTTGATACATCTGGCTGAATGTCACAAAAGGGAAATACATTTTAGAGCACCCACAGCCTTAGCTGAAGAATATTTTTGACTATGAGTGCTCACTCAGTAGCTAAAACGTGACATTGGGCAATCAGAAGGTACTTCAGTCACATTAGTGCTTAATTTATGAAAGAAAGGTGCAGGTGCCGAACCTCTGCTCAGAAGACCCCGGCCGATGCAATTAAACATTGGTGCACCGAATACCAAGGCTGCATAGTCTTGAATTCACCTCAGGTCCCTTTAATCCACCACCAGACACTGCTGCCACATTATCTTGCTCTTGCTGACCCCTGCATTCTCCTTTTGTGCCAGTTCTTTTGTCTTTGCCCTTCTTTCCTATTTGTGTGTTTTCCCTCGCTTACTTGTCAATATCTGATGTGGAAAAAGAATTGTTGGTCCCCAAGAATAAGTGCCAGTGGCCCCCACTGGCAACCAGCGGCTCAAACTAAGCACTCGCTCATAGTGAATGGAGAGTCCGAAATCTACTCATACAAAGTTTCTGCCCACAGGATTATACGTTTCTAGCTTAAAAGACTAGCCAAAAGGCTGAATGTATCTTTGCACTTGTCATAGATGTCCTTGCATAGACCAGCCCCCGAGTGACTTCTGTAGATTATACCCGGGCCAGTAACTTGCTTGATTAGTGTAGAGGAAGTATTTTTCTCTGTCGATCAACCCATACCCAACACCCCTAGAACTATATTTACCTGTATTTCCACTGTGACAAAAGCTAAAACAAAGGCGCGGGAATACCCACAAATATATATATATATATATATATATATATATATATATATATATATATATATATATATATATATATATATATATATATATATATATATATATATATATATATATATATATATATATATATATATATATATATGTTGAGGAAGTAAACGTCAGCAGGCCACGATCCTGGAAATCTGGATATCTGTATCTATGCCCTCAGAATTTTTTGTTCGCACCTAAGTTCAATTTAGATATGATATGAGTATTTATGTAGTACTTACCACCCTGACGAGGGGTAGTAAACATCGTGAAGTACATTGCTGGCTTACAGATGTACAAACATCTGTAAGTCCTAGGGCCCAGAACTTTGGAGAGCACTTCCCCTGTCTTGGCGGCCATACATCCAAATAGGAAAGAGCACATTGCATTAAAATGTATTTCAGAGTAGGTGTTGAGTTCTGTGTCAAGAACATACCTGACGATGTTTTGGAGTAATCAAGTACCATTGGTTGTAAAGACAGGGGATTGGGAATGCTGCGCACCATTAACCACTATAAATGTTCCCTACTCTCATATTTTACTCTACAATATATGCAAAGTTTTGCGTTTTTTATTCAAATGCAAATTGTAGGCTTTAATTGTCCCAAACAATTATGGTCTGTGCTTGTTTTTTAGGATGGGATGTGACCCCCGCACTAAAAGAATTAAATTAAATAAAAACGCACAGAGAAATTATATATTGTTTTGCGAGAATTGGGACTTTGTGTTGAGACAGCAGTTTATGTGCTATTTGAATGAGCCACTGGCATGCTTTCGTGCAGCTTTCAGCCTGATTTTCGGGGACGTTTTGGTCTTCTGGGCTTCAGCAGCAGAGAATGATGTTTGCTGTACTTTCCTACAGAATGTTCACTGAGCACGAGTCAGATATCTGCGGTGATGTTCAGACGCTGCTCACAGCCTAGGCGAGTTAATGTGCAGTTAACACAAGATACACAGATGTTTTTTAATTCCCCTGCTTAGGGAAACCAAAGCAGTGAGTCGTGAACAGAGAAGAAATGCACATTGCAAGCGGTGGTTAACACCAGCCGAAGGGGGCCCGCTTACACTTAATAACTCTAAAAAAGCGCATGACAAAAAGACAAGCATGCCACAGTTTACATAAAACATGAGACACTTCACACATTGCTGCTCCAGAGAACATCAGACCATTTGCTGTTCTGAAAAGGGCATGTGTGTGTGTGCGAAAGACAATGGTCTAGTTTTTAATCAGTCTACAGCAAGTGAAGTTAAGATGCAGATTCCGAGGGGGTGAAGTATTTTTTCTCCTGGTGGCTTTGGTCTGTGAGTTTAAATGATGAATGGAGCTTAGACTGGTCCAGAAGAAATTTGCTAGCTGCAACACTGTAATTGCTTGTAAAATAACCAACTTGGGCACAGGATACTACTGTGAGCTAGTTGAATCTTGGAAAAATTATAGTCTATAACTACTATAAAGTGAGCTAGTTAAGCAAGCATTGGCAAAGCCAACGGATCTTTTGGACATGTTGTACTGGTGGATGGCTGCTGTGCAGGATGACAGAAAGTAAAGAAAGAAAATGCTATCTCATGGTCAAAGCTGGCCACGCTGTAGGATGGGAAGGATCAACATGAGGATCAGCAGAAAGAAGGCTGAAGGGGACATTGGGGGCTTGAAACACCACAGACAGTCGGAGGGGGCAAGCAACACCATGAATGGCTGGAGGGTGGTGGGAGGGGTGGGAGAAGCAACACAACATGAGAGGGATGTGTAAGGGACAAGAGAAGCAATATAACGGAGAAGAGGGGTGGTAGAGACCATGAACATCAACAACGTGGGAGGGGTGGTGCAAGCAACAATGTCAGAGCAGGCAAAAAACAATGGAACAAGCAAAAACTGTGACATCCACATACATTCACATACAAGAGCCATATGGGAGGGCCAACTAACGTTTGAGGAGGGAGACGGTGCATTCTGGTGGTGGACAGCATCTGAGGAAGGCTTTTAGAGCTGAAATGCATTACGCAGCTCCACAACGTGAATAAAAGGTGTCTGATGGAATCCCCGCTGTGTCCTTTGTCTACTTCAAGTAAAGTGGTCTTCTCCTTAATATATATATATATATATATTTATATTTATATATATTACCTACTGGCGATAGCCAGTAGGTATATATAGTTAGGATTGTTTTCCATAGGGAAATCGCAACATTCTATTGGGAATAACTTTGGCGCCGGTTGAGGAATCTTTCTGAAATTTTCCTTAACTTTGCCTCGCGGCGCTCCGCTCCTTACCTGAACGTTTGTGGGGGATTCGTCAAGCGGGGGCCGAGATAAAAGGGGGGTCCCAAAACGTGTTTTCCCCATGTTAATTTCCATAGGGCGGTTGGACTTACTTTTAGCCCGAAAGGCTGAATGGTTTTCCACCAAACTTGGCAAAATTGTAGGGACTGGTAGCCCGATGTGCCTTTGCTATGTCTCAAGATATGTGCTCCAGTGGTTTTTACGAAAATTAACTTTGAAAAAATATATATTGGGCTACATTGGGCTATATATATGTTAGAGCCCAAATGTAGCCCAATGTAGCCCAAAGATGGCCACCAGAGACAAAAAAAACAAATATAGCCCAAATATCAGCCAGATGTAGCCCAACTATAGCCCAATGACAGAATGTCCCAGAGTGTTCTAAAGAACAACTAGAGCGCTAACAGTCTTACTTATGACAAAAGTATGGCACACCTGAAGTCATCTTGATTAGAATAAAGTGTTAACACTTAAAATATTTAATTTGCAAAGGAACAAAATGAGGGGGTTCATTTTGCCATAGAAATTATGATTAGTGCTGAAGAAAGAAAAATTAGGGCACATTTTGAGTGACTTCTCAAATCCCCTTGTATTTCATTAAAAAAATTCTGATATGCAGTCTCCCAAGATGGCCACCAGAGACAAAAGAGCCCAAATGTAGCCCAAATATCAGCCAAATGTAGCCCAACTATAGCCCAATGACATAATGTCCCAGAGTGTTCTAAAGAACAACTAGAACACTAACAGTCTTACTTATGACAAAAGTATGGCACACCTGAAGTCATCTTGATTGGAATAAAATGGTAACACCTAATACATTTAATTTGAAAAGGAACAAAATGAGGGGTTTCATTTTGCCATAGAAATTTTATATATATATATATATATATATATTCACTGAAAAAACCATAGGTTACACACCAGTTATAGTTAGGAATTAGCATTTAAAAAACCTTTGAAATTCACTGAAAAAACCATAGGTTTCACACCAGTTATAGTTAGCTGGAAATTTTACTCGCATAAAACCATTGAAATTCCTACGTTATAGTTAGTTGGACTCACTATAACTTGCACATCTGCAATGCACTGCTGTTGACGTCACATATTACATCACTCATGCATATATTTAAATATTTAAACATTACTCGCTAATATATGTATTCACTAAGATACACTTAATAAGTCAGTTAACCAATCATTTTTTTTTTAAAAAGCCACTGAAAAAACATAGGTTTCAGGCCTTATATAGTTAGGAATTAGCATTTAAAAAACCTTTGAAATTCACTGAAAAAAACATAGGTTTCAGGCCTTGTATAGTTAGGAATTAGCATTTAAAATACCTTTGAAATTCACTGAAAAAACCATAGGTTTCAGGCCTTATATAGTTAGGAATCAGCATTTAAAAAACCTTTGAAATTCACTGAAAAAACCATAGGTTTCAGGCCTTATATAGTTAGGAATTAACATTTAAAAAAACCTTTGAAATTCACTGAAAAAACCATAGGTTTCAGGAGTTATATAGTTAGGAATTAGTTTTTAAAAACCTTTGAAATTCACTCAAAAAACGATAAGTTTTAGTGGTGTTATACTTAGCTGGACATTTTACTCATACAAAACCAGTGAAATTGCTCCTATATAGTTAGTTGTACTAACTATATTTCACGCACCCGCAATCCACTGCTGATGATGTCACATATTAGATAATTCATGACATGGTCAGTGACATCACTGATGACATCTCAAATGACATCACTGATGACATCACTGATGACATCATCCACGTGACAATCACATACACCTTTTCATACACTATTATAATTTTTCATCACTGTTTGTAAAATACAGAGTATCATATTTAAACCCATTGTCACAGCAATACAAGTATCTAACAATCCACTCAGTGATTCATAGATGTATACACACATCTAATCACTTACCTATGGATTCACTCATACATGCTGTCAATGAACAATAGAACACTATCAAAAATACTTATACATCTATATCAACATTAAACAACAGCACGCATCCTATTCACATATGAAGTCATCCTACTCACTTATGCAAACAATGGATCATACTTACATATTTACTTAGCAAAACACTTATACAAACACCACTTCTTCTATTCATTTAGATAGTAAGTCATACTTAGTGAATTATAAAATCATTATTACAAGTATACAGTTATCCATACAGTCACTCACACAATCATTGTGTCTTATGAATACTTATTTATATACAACTACTGACACATACATTGCCTTTTATTTTTCTAGTTTGTTGGACCTGTACCTTTGAGAAATATATTTGCTCATCACCACACCCATAAAGAGATTCCCTCACCCAAACTGTTAGAACATGTAGTTTTAACTTCATATATCTACTGAATCAACTATTCACACATCTTTGGACAGTCACACACACCCCACCGAACCACACACACTTTCACACTCCCATACAAATACTCAGTTAACTAATCAATAACTAATATAGACTTTCACATAGCTAGTAACCAACTGTAGAATCAGTTTACACAACAACTGACAAAGTGATACAGATATTCACACAGTTTAGTCACTATCCACTATATTTAGTGAGACATTATAAATTGGTCAAGTAAACAGTCAATTACACTGCTACTAAATCCTCCATCCAAATAATTATTTATATATATCCACTCATTCTTCAATGTAAATTGCTATATATATAATGCATATTTAAATAACGAAGCAAACCACATTCACTGGAGGATGTCATCAGTGATGTCATTTGAGATGTCATCAGTGATGTCACTGACCATGTCATGAATGATATAATATGTGACATCATTGCACGAAATATAGTTAGTACAACTAACTATATAGGAGCAATTTCATTGGTTTTGTATGAGTAAAATGTCCAGCTACCTATAACACCACTAAAATTTATCGTTTTTTGAGTGAATTTCAAAGGTTTTTTAAAAACGAATTCCTAACTATATAACTCCTGAAACCTATGTTTTTTTCAGTGATATATATATATATATATTTCTTCGAGTCCTCTCGCCTCCCTGGTCCCTTCTGGCGGAAGTCACGGCACAACAACAGGTAAGTTTCTTTTATCAAAAATCTATTTTATACATACCATGTGCAATCGGGACGGCCTACGTGTTTCGGCTACTGCTAGCCTTCCACTGGACCATAGAGTCCCTGCTGTCTAGACCATCTTTTAAAGTGTTTAGTGACAGTACCCTTTTACCATTTCCATTACTCCTCTAGACTGTCAACATTGTTCACAGATTATGGCCAAAAACGGACGCCATTTTCTTAAGCAAGGAATTTGAAATTAAAATCAAATTTAAGTTCTAAATTCAAATTTAAACCAACACAGTAAAGTACTTGTGAAGTTAAACGTGTGCAACATATGATTATCTCTGATTCAGTTTGTTTCCATTTACAGTAAAATACTAGTAATTCCCAGCAGAGAACTAAAACTCAAAGATCTTATTCCTCCCCTTTCTCCTTCAAAAACTAATTCATCCATTGTCTTGGTATATCATAAATCATGGTTTTCATCCGCTAACGACTATTTACATTATATACAGTTTTTATAGTACAATTGAATTGTTTCTCGATAGATGTCCTTCTTAATCTTATAACCAGATCTCTATAACATTCTACCATTTCTTCATGTATGTAAAGTACTCGTATCAGTATTTGAAACAGTAGGATACAATAAAGTCTTCTAAAGGACAACTCGAGTTATATGTCTTTTTGTTCAAAATGTATGGATTCATAGTCGTTATTCTCATGCCATGATGCTAATTCCAATTCTCAAGATCAACTAATTCATTCTGTTGCACATATTACATTTTCACTAAGGTATATAATACCCATACCCACCCCAAACATGAGAAAAACCTTTGCCACCCAAAAACCCTTTAGCCACCCTAAAATTACCCCCGTCACCCAAAAACCTTACCCACTCTAAACCCTTAGAAATCCGCTTGCCATCCTATAATTACATATATATAATAAATGTTGTATATATATATAAAATACACTGAATACTGACATCTAATTCTTTCTACATTTACATGTCATTTTATTTTTAATATGAGTATGTCTTTACCATTCATGGTTTTACAATGTATTTCGTTGTAAAGGTGTCTGTGGTAAAAAACATACTCATTAACAAATTGTTGTGAAATCTTATGTTATAAATACGTTGTCGCTATAATGCCTTTGTTGTAAAGACGTCTTGTTGTTCAGCCTTGTAAAGGCTGTTTCCACATCCTGTTTGACCCAGTCCTCATCAAATGCCACAAGGTCTCATCTCTACCTCACTTTCATAGCAGTGTTCTCAATGACACCTTTGCCGATGGTGTTGTGGGTTTCTGTAGTCTCTTTTAGTTTCTCTTGGTTTCTGTACCATCCTTAAAGACGCTTGAGACCTGGTCCACTCGTCACCAAAATAATGTTGTACCCTTACACCAATTGACACAGAAAGCCAGGTAGAGTTTCATTGACTTCTTTATTAGTTCCAGGTAGAAAAATACATTAGTCCATATTCTTGTTGCCAGCCATCTCTCCAGCCCATTTCCCAGTCTTTATACCAGCCCCACCAGGAGCAGCCTCCCTGCTGCTCAGCCCATCTCCAACTGTCACCACTCATCCACACAGGCACCCAGGCATTCCATTCATCACAGTCACACCCACATTCCATTACTATCTCTCACACTGGCTGAGCAGCTAGGATACAGCGAGGCTGGTTAGCATTCAACATTACAATGTGGATATAACAGACGGTGTATGTATAAACAGTGTGCAAATCCTAATGCAATTAACTGACTTATTGTGTGTGGACAGAGCCCCAGAAGGACTTCTTCCACCACAAAACTGACCGATTCACAGTTCATTTAAAAAGTCTTTGGAGATGCTTTCAGTTTCTTGTCTTGCTTAAAAATACCCTTCTGTTGATCAAAAGCAGTTTGGAAAGTTTAGTTATAAGACAAATAGAAGCCGAGTAATTTGAGTCTATGTTATAAAGGAAATAGGAAAGGAGGTGCAGATGTGCAGTTCAGGATTACTGAAAAAGGTGAGCACTGATTCCAGATTACAAGTAAACTTCAGCATCCAATCTAGACACCTCACTAAATTTATGGATTTAGGGACTAAAGGATTCATTTTATCTATGGGTTCTTTCTATTCTAAGAACATCTGGTATCTAATAACAGTAATAACATTTGCCTTTCTTGGTAGGAGGATCTGTCCTAAATTTGGGATTTCACTTCAGCCTATATCCTTCTGTAGACCTGATTTGAAACTTCCACCAAGATGAGGCCTTCAACAGTGCTTTATGTTGTGGGCTCACAGATCCAAAGGGTCTACTTCCGGAAGCCAAGGCCTAAGTATCATGTGTTGTAGTTCCATTATAAAGTCTTTTGACAGATATGCTGCTACAAAGAGGTGCCTCCAGTGAAGGTGCTAGATACATAAAGCACCAGACGTGCAACACCCATTGGACTCAAAGGGCTTCAGCCCCACCCCGTCGTGTGTGGCAGCCTGGGATGAGACAGCGTCCTGGGTACACACACAGCCGCACCCGAGCACTTCACAGGTCTTTAAAAGACCGTGTGCATGTTAATGAGGCATTGCTGTTGTTTCACCCCTTCTAAAAGCCCCTGCAGCTCCACTCTGCCTATTGCTTAAAGATTGAGCCCCCCGAAATTTTTTCTTAGCCCCCTCTGAAATTTGGCTCTAGTTGTGCCTCTGTAAAGCACCCTACAATTGTAGACATGGGACCTAGTCTGTTCAGTGTCCATAGCTATGGGGAATCTCGCAGAGCAGCTACATTGTTCAGTTTCTTAGGTCTCACAGGGACCAGTGAGTTCCTTTGTTTTCTGGAGTCATCTGAACGGGTTGGCCACAATGTTTGTCTCTTTTTTTTGGTGCGGAAAGAATCCACTTGGGTGAAGGTCACTGGTGTCTGCTTACAACCCTCACTCTGTTGCTTAGAGCCACTCTCACCTTCTCTTAAGACATCCTTGTCATAAGCCATTCAAGGCAAGGACCATAAAAACAACATGTCCCTGAAACGGGCTTCTTCAAAAGGAATGAGCAGAAAAGCATCCCCCCTTTTTTTCTGACATTTAACCGACAAAGAGCGCCTTGGACGGGACACAAAGGCTCTCAGCATCTTATCTTCGGCAGGAGAAGGTGCAGAGTGAATGAAAAGGCCGGAGGTCCAAGCCTGCTGCACAGAGGCTGGGCACCTCACACGTGTGTCCCTCTTCAAGATTCAATGCTCACGAAAACTCGTTGATGCTCTTTAAACGGAGGTAGGGAGCGCTGAATATAGTAGGACCCTGCAGGTAGAGATAGCATCTATTTACCCAGAGCCCTTGGACATTTGTATATTATAAAACGTTAGCATCAAATCCCTGACATGTGCACTTCAGCTGTTTACTAGACGAGCCCTGCTTGTTTTTCTATGTTTATGAGCAGTAGGCCTGCTTATGTAAGGTAGTTCTAATGAAATAGCGAGGCCAGGCAGTGTTTAAAAAAGCACAGCTCTTTAAATGGCCCGGAATGTTTAGGAAGACTGAAGTTAACCCAGGTTCTTTTCTAACCCAAATGACTTTCTTCTTCGGGACAGCTGCCAGATTGTCTTACTACACAGCTGTAGTGTATAGAAACGACTTCTTACACTGCATGGATATTCACAACACTTTTCTGGGAATGCTGAAAGTGTACAAGTTCACAGTTGTTCCGATAACAAGACACTCTTCACTACATACCTTGTTTACATTGGCAAAAAGGCGTAACAGTCCCAGCTGAGAACTGACACAGAGGTGCGGAAATCTGCCATTCGAACCAAAATGTGCTCACAATAATTGGCGACCTAAACGTGCAGATATTTTCATTTTCTTCCTTTTAAAGGTGCAAGGTTACACGATACAGGCGGTTTTCATCTCTCCTCTCCATGCACAGAATCCTGGGGTATAAATGACTGAATTCATCACCAATTCATCAGGGACGCTGAGCTATGCCGTTCTGTTTACAGTGGCAGAAAGTTAATATAAATTTTCATCAGAAGGGGAAGTCTGCACATATGATTCTATTTGTCCTTCATTATTAGCACCTGAGTCTAGGCTGGAGCGCGTAATTGTCTACAGGCGCAGGCCAAATAGATGCAAGGGAAAGGCAAATAAGCACACCAAAAATAATTTTATGGTTGTCTGTTACAATTCTCTCTTTGGGATTCCTAATCTAGAAAATCAATAAACAACAGGAGGGAAATTCTTTTCCACTCTTCCGTATTGCACGAGATGACATAGCACACAGAAGTCTATTGTTTAAGTTTGCCTTATTTCGCTGTATTCTTACAAAAAGACCAGAGATAGTATTTTTGACAAGATAAACTATCTAGTTAAATCATTTGTAACGTTTCACACATACTAAATGATAACAACATTTTATTTTCGTAGTCTACAGCTCTGCAAAGGTCTAAAGCACATAGACTAGATTCACCGATAATAGAAAGAACTTTGTACATTGATGATCTGGTCTTCCAAAAATGACTAATTAACCCCCTACAAATTGTGCAGAAAGAAAATTGTTAATTAGTTGTCTTTCAATGATTTAACACTACACAAAAAGGTACAGGGGCTCACCAAGGCACTAGAAAGCAGAAGGTCACAAGGAACTCAACTTCCTAAACTTCAGATAAAGTGTCCAGTACTTCTGCCAAACAGACACAACAGGGCTCTGTCAGGCCCAGTGGGAAAGCCATCCTTTATGGAAGAGTTTGCCTCACACACATAATAGTGTCATGCTTCATCATCTGGCATCCTCTCCCCACCATGGTAGGATAGTACCACCAGGGCAGACTCAACCGCCTCGAAGACTTGTCAGTAGGAGTGAGTTCTTGGTTAAAACTACTGGATAAAAACACCTTTATTAGTGAGGTCTCTAGGTATATTAAAAAACACTAATCTGGCTGGGTAAGCAGGGTATTTTAATGAGCAGGCAGAAAATGGAAAAAGTATATTAAACAGTTTTACTGCACCTTCTAACGAATCACTGTGAGACATTTTATCCGATTTTGGGATGGTTTCCAGTTGTTCTAGAACCACAACTTGCATCACCAAACTTCTCAAGTTAATTTGGCCAACGTAAACAATGGCAGGTGATTCTTGTGTAAATTTATGTGATCTTCATTGCTTTTCTATTGCTGCTTCTCATTAAACACACATGATATTGGATACAGTGAAATTAGATGTGCATGGCTGTAAATCCATCAAATCTTTTTTGTTAGATCCCAGTAGATCATTGCTCTCTGAAGCAAGCCATAAAATACAGCACCTAAGAGATGGTTTTCAAAAGAACAATCATACAGATTTTCTCTGTGGTAAAAACATGTTGCTAATTGTCTTAGTCTTACACCGTCCATATTATAATAAATGAAAGAAAAAGTGTATACTCCTAGCTCACTTAAAGAAGTTGACTGTGATTTCCATTTTCTTACGGGTATCTCACAAATTATTTTGGAATTTTTGTGACATTTGTATTGTCTCCTAAAAAAATTGCAATTTTTGCTTTACTGCTAGTAGCAAATTGGTCTAATTCTAAACTACTTTTATTAGGTGCATACCAAAAGACAACCACTGGAGCAAGCGGACTGATGTGATAAAAAAATTAATATAGCTTTTTGCATGAGTTAGCAAAATCAAGCTTTGACTTTGTAATCGAAGTCATGGAACTGTTGTAGAAAAAATCTTTTTTCAGTGACATTGCCCTCCAAACATATTGAATGAATATATGAATCAAAATGTTATATGGAGTGGCACTACAGCAAACCCATTAATAAGATATTTCAGTTCCTTTGCAAAATTAGCATAATCATTACAACAGTATTCTTTCAGGAGATACATTTGAGAATTTAACCTTCATTAATAGTGTAACAAAGTTGCTTGCAACAAAATATGGAGTAAACTTAATGCATCATTTAGCTGAGCTCCTATTACATGATTGCAGGCAATAATAACATCTGATGCCCCAATCCTATTTTAACTGTCCTTGACTCCGCTTGGGTTAGATTACAGTAGTGCCATTGGGGAGCAGGGGGCATTTTTGCCTCCAGACATTTGTGCAGCCCCTGCACTAACACCTGTCTGTTGGTGCACATTTTACTCCATGCAATTTCAAAAAAGTATTTCTCTTTATTTGGTTTAGGATATTATTACCCACTCCCGCTAAATTCCAGTAACCCCTTTCCAGCTACATGTTTTAGAAGTTGGGGAGCTTTCACTTCAGCGCCAGGACACCGTTTGGTAACAGTGCGCTTTATAAATGTTATAAATAAATAAATAAGTTAGAGAAAGCAATTGTGTCCCAAAGCTGCATGCTGCTATAAATCCAGAAATCATCCCTATGCTCTGAAAATGTGATGTGTATGTGACAGAATGCTTTGGCAAGTGATATATTGAACATACAAGAACATAGTGTCCATCGTTTAACCATAAATGTGTGTTAAGTTATGCATTGTGGTAATTAGGCATGAGTTGGGTTACAGATCTATATTAACTTAGATCATTTTGAGTTTCGGGTCAAGTTGTTGACAATGAACCAAGATGTTAGTGGTTGGTGAATCCTAACATGTGGAGATGTAGTGTTCTCAGAAGAGGCAACCCTACAGATCCTTTCTGAACTGCTAGAGGGATATCCTTGCAGATCTTGAGTGCATAGATGAGGAAGGCCTGTCCTGTGTTTTTCTCTTTTTTACAGCTGTTTAGCTTTTAATCAGGTGAGGTCCTGATTTCTAGTGTGCTACCGACCAAGTGAGGGAGTTAATTTCTGGAGCCAGTTCTGATTACCTTGTTTGTGAAGCAACCTATCTTAAAGATAATGTAGACTGAGGCAGGCTTTGATGCTGCCTCTTCATGGATGAATTTTAGGGATGTCAGTTTGATGTCAGGGATACTGCAGAGCAGGGTGTTGCCTTCATCTAGATACTAGAGGAATAAGGCTTGAACTTATCTTCTTCAATACTTTTTTGGAAGGTGTGGTTTCACTTTCTTCAGGAGGGATGTTTTGTTTGTGTAAGAGGTTCCAGAGAAGGGTGATTTTGCACTCTGTGTCAGTTGTGTGATGAACCCATTCAAGTTAATTTTGTAGAGTCAGGCTTGAATTGATGACTGTTTGATACTATTGAAGGACCAGAGGAATTATATTTTGACCAGGCTGAGTTTCAGCTAATTGTAACACAATCAAATGCACTGGTATAATGTGTATACTGAGAAAGTTAAATCTATTTTCAGGAAAACTTTGGAAAAGTTACCCTATGACTCTTCTATTAAAACTGTTGTATCACTTTATGTCATCTATTAACATCAGTATAGTAGTTAAAAAATGTTTCTTCATGTCCATCTTTTACACATTTTTATAGTAACTTTATACGTAAAACTAGTATTCACATTTTATAATATATGCCAATACCAATGACAGTAATTAAAATGTTATGTGGTGCTAACGTTTCAGTCTGAACCGAAAAGTAATGAACTGTTCTTTATATTGCTAATAGTAATACTGCCAAGCACAGTTTTCTAATGACATCATGCATATGAAATCACAAAGGGCCTGATTATGATCTTTGTACATGGAACTCCGTCACAAATGTGACGGATATCTAATTCACTGTATTACAATTCCATTATATCCTATGGAAAATTTGTGAGGGAGAATCCCATCCGCGAAAATCCAAATCAGGTCAAAATTGCAGTCTAGTGCTGTAGTTAAAGGCATTATACATACACAACCAACATTGTGTGACACAGCTACAGTTACATATCATTAAATATGCTTCTTGTGGGCTGATGCACAGAAAAAATAATGAATGCCTAATACATAGACTTATAATTATGGGTTGTGGATATTTGCCTTTTTTTTATTCAGGAAAGTGGCAGTGTGATAGGCAAATATTACATTTTTGTAGATTTACACGGAACCACCAGTTTCCTCTGACACTCCTCCAGATGGTGTCTGCAGAGTGGAAACTCTACAAATGTACATTAAAAGAAATGTGTACTTGATTCCTGTTTTTTGTGTGACTTGGAACCACTTGTACATGAAGAACTCCCTTAGTCCACACTCATTTCTATTGTGGGTCATGGTATGGTACTTTTCCAAGCCACCAACAGCATTTAGAAGTGTAATCAGAAGTACATTAAATATGGACAGGTCTTTACAAACATTTGCTGATACCCACAATGTTATGACTATATAGATGTTCACCATAGTTTCACTGCCCACTCTCTCGGTGAAACCCATTTCAACCCATTTGTTCACACTTATAATGGAGATAAATGACCACAACATATTGATTTTTAGCAATATTAGGTATAATCTCTCAATCGAAATAGTTGCAGCTCCTGAATATGTGAATGAGGATCTGAGATTTCCAGGTACAAAGTTCATTTTTTGAGCACGTGTTACATATATTGCAAAAATGTTTTGTGGATTTGGATCGCCATAATTATGTAATGGACTAGATGTCATACTATAACACATAATCGTCCTGAATCACAAACAATTTGGTACCCTTGCACTCCATTTAGGTGTGAAAAAACAGGTAGCTTGCCTCCCTCAAAGAACATTGGGGCATATTATCAAGGACGGCGTTAAAATTATCGCCGGTTTAGCGGCAGAAAACTGCCGCTAAAGCGGCGATAATGGGCTTGATAATATGCCCTGGAGAATTTAAATAGAAGCCCATGTTCACACCAGAACATGGGCTTCTATGGGAATTCACAAGGGCATATTATCAAGCCCATTATCGCCACTTTAGCAGCAGTTTTCGGCCGCTAAACCGATAATTTTTAACTCCGTTCTTGATAATATGCCCCTCTGTGTTTGTGAAAGTTAGGAATAAGTGTCATTCCTGGATGGAAAGGGGAAGGATTCATAACATATTTTGATGGGAGTATATACGATGTGGTTTGTCCATAGAAAAAAAATATGGGTGGAGATAAAAAACTGAAGATAAAACGTATGGGTGCTATTGCACAGTTCCAAATCAATTTTTTATGCAAAATCTTTGACGATTTGGAAATTCTTCATGAGTACATTTTGAACATTGGAGTTCTCCGCAAAACCTATACTTTCATGAACCGTACTCTTGGAATTTTTGGTGACCCACATAAGTCAGACATCTACTCTAAGTTTAGGCATAACTCTAATGGAGTAAATGTCCAACTTTTAAACCTACTTTATGTTAATGTGCACCAATCTTTTGAACCCAGAATAAAAAGTGCATCAAAACATAAAAATACTTAGATCACGTAAATAACATATTATAATATCTTTGTCTAACAAATACAGCTGACATTTAGGACACTGAAGGGCACTTGATATGAAACACTCAGCCAATTCAAAACCGCAGAGCATAAGTAAGTTTATTATTGAGGAACCTAACATCCATGAGACACACATGGAGCAACCAGGCAGAATGAAAAGGTGCAACAAGTATACTTCATTCACATTTTAACATGATCTCGAATGAGCTCAACATGGTAGACTCTGATAAGTGATTCTTCCATGTATTTCAGTGGACAGAATCTGGCACAATAGCTGCTTGAGATAAAAATGATTTATTTTAGCCTTTGGAATTACACTGTGCTCTTCCTTTGTAGCATCAAGTAAAGGTGAAATAATTCTCTGTAGTGTGGTGGACTATAAGGTAAAGTTAGGATGTCCGAATGTAAAAGAGAGAATACTTAATGTGAATCATTGTAACAGGTTTGTCATACTTGTTCGTCATTGGCTTGGTCTTCGGAGTCTTTAGTTACATATTTTTCAGAGGTTCAAACTTTACGAAATGTGAGTTTTACACTTGATTTGACTTGTAAAGCAAGCACTTGTGCCAGGTTTTTACCTCTTCCCGTATATTTATCATCCCTCCCTTTCTCAGCAGTAAGTACAGGTAGTTCGATGGTCAGGCAATAATAGACAGCTACAGAGGGCGCCAGCAGTGGGCGAGGGACAGAATGCCCCTGCAGTCAGCAAAGGTCGCCCCTGTGCCAGCTGCTCACGGATGAAAGGGCACTTGGCCCAGGCCAGCAACACCCAGACACCGCCCCATGCAATTAGCAGTAGTGGAATGCAGACCACATCTTCGGACGTTTAGGGGACTTGACCACCGTTCAAATGTTTACAAATTGCTTTGACTTCTTATGTGGTCAGTCCGGCCCACTGGTCTTCATGGCGCTTTAATGCATAAGCCACTACTTTAGTTGCAACTAAACAATTGAAAAAGGGAACTCAATAAGAAGCAGTGGAAGAGATATTCCTGTTTTCCAGTCAGTTTTGGTGCTCCGCTTTGCCTGCCAAGTGTGCACCTCTTGTCAGTGTAACTGGGGAGCGCCTGTGTAAACATTCTCGTTTCTCCTGTTCCACATAATAGTCCTTTGTATCATATTTCTTCTGACCTCGCTATCTGAAACCAATTACAGGAGATCCATTCGGTCTGCATCTATTTTCATAAGAAGCCAAGGCAGCAGTGTTTTTCTCAGAGATGAATATCAACATCAAATATGCTTCTGAGTGCTTTGTTATTTATGTTTCAGAGAGATTTTGTAGCCTTCAGCTCTCAAGAATGTGGCATGCTGCGCTGTTTATACATTGAAGATATTAATGGGCCCAGATGTCATTTTTCATTTTTACCTCTCAAATGCAACAACCGATAGGTTAACCAGTCTTATTTTTAAAGGGGAAACACTGACTGACATCTGCTTTCTGAAAAGGCATGCAGACGTTTGTAAAGAAAGTAATGAGTCTGGTGACTTTGCAGTCCTTTGCCAGTGCCTGTGTGTATTAAATAATCTCAGGATATCATTAACTTCAACCAACAGCGATGGTTGTTGAATATGCATAAGTAGAAAACTCTTATCTGCATGAATTATCGCTGACAAGCATCGAACCCTGTGCCCGTTTATCTCAATTAATGGGTAATTCAAGCATTTTTTTTTATATTTAACCCATTTTACAGTTGAGCTAGATTACAGCTACTGTACATAATAAAGACTGAGGAATGATGTTCCGGGTAGAGTTTTTACTGCAAAAGTCTGCAGTTTGTTCTCCTAAACGGTTTCTGCTGTGACTTTAAGATTCCAAACTATTATTAATATGTGTATTTGCTACATTAAACTAATAGTGATCGTTATGTAGAATCCTGCGTTGTTTTTGTTTGGTCCAAGTAAACATCCTCTGTTATCCTACTGCTTGTTCTGAAATTAGATAACTCAATTAAGTGCAAGTGCTTCTTAAATTCAAAACAAATGTGTTATTGAAAACTAGGCATGGTTTTGCTTCCATAAAAACCTTCCCCCTGAGTACATTTAAACTTATAAAGCTGAACTTTGCATATTTTAACAACTACGTGGCGCACACAAAGTTACTCATCATGATTGTGAGTTCTGTGTGAATTAAATCACTAACACTTTAAAAGATGGCTGTGTCCATATATGGCACTTGACAGCGTGAACCATTCAGACATAACCTTCCTTTGGGGCATATTTACAAGAGCCATATCTCCGCTTTTTTGGCTTTTAAAGAATGAGATGAGATGCAAAGTGGGTGTCACTGGGCAGTACAACCTTGCAAATAATGCTGATGTGCACATTGCGATATTTACAAGGCTGCCCACTCATTTTAGCAGACGTTAGTTTTTGGAGAAAACTGCTGTTTTCGCCAAAAACTGACGTCTGCTAAAATGCAGACTTAGCTATACTTATAATTGGGGGTGATTATGCTGAAATGACCGTACGTCGTATCAGCAAGGTTATCGCCGTGTTCCATGGAACTTCACTGGAAAACCAGCGATGTTCCATGAAAACACCGCTATCGCTGAGAAATTATCGCCATTGCGCTATGCGTTGTTAATACAGTGCTAGCATGGCGATCATTTTCTGAGATAGCCGGCGATAACTATTTTCTCGCTAAGCACGGCCACCAATAATTATCAATGCCCCTTAATTCTTTAGTAGCCACACAACTGACCCCTGGCAAATGTTTCTGTGTTACTTTTTAACCTTTTGTTGGCTTAATTTCCAAGTAAGGGAGTTCTCGATAAACTTTGCTGACATTTGAAGATCAGACCATTCACATTAGGAGGATGAGCAATTTGTAAAGGAAATTCATGGTCTAGGAAAATCGAACATGTAAGATATGAGTTTTGAATAATTTCACTGCCCAGAAAAAAACGTCTTTGCAAAGTTGATATAAAAAGGTGCACTCACTATTCTGAAAGCCATCGCTATCTCTGAGTTTTCAAAAGTCTTATCTTTATCTGAAATAATTGAAGACTGAAAGGAAAAGTCAGAAAATATTTAAAAACACACCTTAGTGCTCTGGGGTGTACTGGTTGAGGTATTTCCTAATGAATGGACTATGTTTCCGAGATTGGGATAAATTATTTGTTTGGCGATTTGTTTGGCAATTTGTAATTGCAGAAACCTATAGACTTGCCACAAATCAAGTGCCATATTGTAATCATATATCCCTCTGAATTTGAGATATCCTTTACAGTGGGATAAAAGTGCCGAATTGCATTTTATTCAAGCTCAACTGTGATTCAGAAGCTGTTGAATGTAGCATAAAAACTCAGCATTTACTCTACCTATTACATTTATTGGATTTTTGTGCATTGACTTCTCATGGTGTCTATTTTATGGTGCTGTGAGAATACCTTTATATGCCTAAAGATTCTAATTGTAACTGAGTGTTATATATAGCTTGCTTTTTGGCAAAACAACGTGTCATAACTACTATTGTGATATGTGTCGGATGTCTAATTCTTGGATTACTTACCAGTAAATGCCAATACTCTGATTTTCTCCAATCCTTGTCCCAGTCCTTACTTTGATATGTTGGTCCATATCACACGACAGAAACCATGTTGTTGCTTGTATTTTAAACTAAAGTTTAAAAACCTACTTTTTACATGCTAAGACCCACTCTTTAAAATGAGGGGCTATAAAGTAGGCTTGCAACCTCAGAACATCTTGTATGATCACCCTAGTACAAGAAGGATGAAGGCTGAAGGAAGAAGCATGTCCCGGGAAGTATGATAACTCATAAATACAAGTGAAAGCAGGGGAATGTAAGAGAAATAAAGATGCTCCAATTCATCACACAATCACTGCCTCTTCTCTCCTTCTTCATTCCATCCTTTACTTTATAAAAATGCCTAAGTGGGTCAACTCCAATGCATCCCTCACACAAAAGCGAGACACTTGTCATTTTAAATTGGTAAAGGCCAAATGTATTAAATTGTCAGTAAAAGGAAATGGCTGTAATCGATCACTAATGTACTTGTTTGCCAATTTAAGAGTGGAGAAAACACTGAAGGTCCCTGAACTAGTTGCTATTCAGATAAATATTGGTTACCTTCCTCCTTTTATTCCTTACACCTTGCAGGAGAAGTAAGCACAAAAAGAGCACAATGGAAGACCACACTTTTACACATTTTAAATATCATCAGAGGAGGACATGAGAATTTTTGGAATAGTGGTACGTTGTTCAGGTGGTCATATTCCAGTGGACAGACATATCCCTTAAAAAATGTATGCATGAAGCCAAGCTAATGGTGAACTGTAATGCAAGGACATACATGCACCTCATCTCATAGGTCTTAGTGCACTTGATGTAGCTGCAAAATGACCACAACTGAAATCTGTATTAGTGGAGAATGAAGCTCATCACAGAATGCTGTAGAGTAATATAGACAGACCATTTGATGCCTTAAGAAACACAGTCAAGATTCTGTTTGTGCCTGCATCATTCTGCCACCTTTATCAAATGGGTGCTTAAAACCAGTCAGATGAAACTTTCAGGAAGGAGTCACAACATCAAGAACCATAGAACATCAAGTGCATAATCTGTTAGTCTAGAGAAGGTAGGTCCATAACGTAATATTAGCCCTCCCCATCTTTTCTTTCCATATACGTTCACATCATGCCTGACATAAGGTCCCCATCAAGGCACATTAAAATGGCAACTTCTAGAATGGGAATCCTTGTCTCTTGAAGAGACCTTTCAAAATATGGAAACTGTACCAATCATAAGATGAAAGAAGGATCCAGAAGGATCCATTTCTAGGCGCACAAAGCTGTTTGTGAAAGCCTAGGAGGAGAGACTAGAATGCTTACTCGTGTTTGCAAATTGATGAGCCCTGAAGGTATTATAAATGAAGGGGCACACCCTAAGGAAGGAAAACCTTGATGGGAAATGAGACATACATTAGCACTGAACCCTCCTCACCTTTTCTGCTATTAAGCATAACCTGGAAACAGCCAAGCAACATAAGGCAGCCCACAGTAGAGCTAAAAGATAGTGCTCTAAGGACAAACTTCTAATCTGCAATGGTATTGCAAAATGTGTATATACTGTTAGCATTGGATTAATAATAGGAAGGTCCTGCTCTTAGGAGTCCAGCACACCGCAGAACAACTGTTGCCTACACTACCCAAATTCACCATAAAACACATGTTACAGTTTCAGAGGGACCCTTTGTCAGATCAACAAAACACAGCTGCCCTCTGTTCACCCCTAGTGCATGCTCTGATGAAGACACCGGATATAGAATCAGCCTCAAACACACCTGGAAGATTGCAGGACTAAATCACATATGGCCCCAGGATGTAATACCTAAAGAAAAGAGTCAGATGTGTAGACTCATAAACACAAATAAATGCACAGCAGAGAGTCTGCATTCATCGCAAGGACATGATGACAGAGCAGCCAGTCAGTTGCATTCATCAGATAAAGCCCAAACAAAGCCTAGTAGTAAGCTTCACCCTAGATAACACACATGAAACAGCCAGCCTTTGGACAACCTCTGAATGTGACCTCCAGTTGATATTTATGTCCCCTTCTATCAGAGTGGGATCAAGCATCTAAAAACACAATTCATGACCCACTATACCAGTATTTCCTGCTTCAGGGGGACAAGCTTCCCTTTATTGCACCCACTGTACAGTTTAAAGCATTTTATGTACCTAACGCAAATTGAATTCTAGTGTTTAGTTGTAAGAGATGTGGCTGCTATTCATGGCCATTATTGTTTAATTAAACTTAAACTGTTCCTGATTGCCAAGCCTCACTGTTCTCCTTTTTGATAATCAGAACCTGTTTCAACATTACCATGAGTGAACAAATATGTGTGTACTTTTGCTTTACTGGGAGTGAATGCCAATATTTTAGTTATGATGGAACATGCTGAAACCCACTTAGTTGCAGCAACTCTTTGGCTGCTTTTTTTTTTATTTGTTTATGTATTTATATGTATTCAAGGCTTGTATTTAGTGCATTGTAACCTGCTCAGGTATTAAAGCACTTTGCAGAGAATCAAATAACTTGCATGAGAGAGAGAACAGGCATTTCCAATGCAATAGGTCTCATATTACTGAAAGTTTGAGCTTTGGGTGTTTCAGTAATGTGAGTCATAATGCATTGCAAATGCTTGTTTAAACGTAATCTTACCTCAGGGATGAAATGATGCTCTTCAGCAGGCCAGTGGCCTGTAGAAATGGGCCCAGATGTTCCCCCTCCAGATAACAACATGGATGGACCCTCTATTTATGAGTGATGTTGGTGGGTGCGCACGAGGAGTCAAGAGATTCCAGAGCTGGCCAACCAAAATAATCAATTAGTGATATCTGCTGGGAGGGAACCAAGCACCGAAAGGTGTGACAGATGCACAGTATTAACCAACCAGAGAAAAGGAATTTAAAAAAGCATCCCAAGTAACCAACCAAAAACAATGGCCGTGCCAGAAGTCCCCAAAAGCCCATATACCAAATACAGCATGCCTGTCCAGGCTCAACCTAAAAAAGGGAGCTTTGGGTGGGGAGAGGGGATTAGGGGAGGGAGGTGGAGCCAATGCAATAAGAGTCAGCAGTAGTGAAACAACTGAAGAAAGATAAGATGAGTGAGGTGGGGACAGCCAGAAGAAACGTGTGGCTGATTAATATGGTTCTATGTGTGTTAACACAGAGTTTGATTACTCTACATTGAGGTATTCTTTGAAAAGTCTTGAAACCTTTCCGGAAAGACATTATATCATGGCTGTGTCTTAAGCTTGGGGACAAAAGGTTCCAAAATCTTGGTCCACTTGTGAGAAAGCATGCTTTAAAGCTAAAGAGCACCTGAATTTAGGTGTTGATAGTGTCTAGGACATCTTGCTTCTTGAGAGGCTTACCCCTCCAAATAGAATGAGGAGAATGCCTAAATAGGAAGGTCTGTTGTTGTGTAAAGCTTCGTAGGTGATGCGTCCCATCTTGAATTTGATCCATGCAACTAGTGGGAGGCAGTAAATGTATCTCAGAATCTGAGAGATTTGGTCAAATAATTTTTTCTCCTCAATGAGTCTAGCAGGTCTGCTTTCAGTTTCTATTGCATTACATAGTGGAGAAACATTTTCATGGTTTCAGCTTTCTTGTTGTTTTCAGTTTATATTTAGATCTGTTAGACCTCAATGGTGAACAATTTGTGATTTTGGTACAGAGGGTCTTCTTTTATAGGAGGTTCATCAATGAGTAGCTGATTGCTAGATGAAATAGTTGGTCCAGTCCACTTCGTTAGGAGGGAGGCAAGCGCAGTCCTCAATAGGTGTTTTCTTTGCTGTGTGTTGGTAGGGTAGATAGTTGAGTGAGGACATGCATTCTCATAACACTGTCTAGTTCTCGGAAAAAGTTTGAATGTGGGTTCCGTCAGCCGATATTAAAGTCTCCTATGTAGATGTTTTGGGTTTTCATCTTGGTGAGAGTGATGTATTCAGAGAAGTGTTCCACAAATAAAGTGGTGTAGGCGGTTGATAGATTATGTGAAGGTAGACTTGTTCAGGAAGGATTTACTACCAGTGTCATATTCTTATTTGAAAATGAATTGTAGGAGAACATATCGGATTGGTGATGAGAGGGACTTTTTGACAACTATTGCCACTCCACCCCCAATTTTACCTAGTCTGTCTGATTTTAGGATAAGGTGGATAATTGGGAGTAAGTAGTCCATGATTTTTTGTGATAAGTCCTTTAGTCAGCTTTCCAACATGTAAAAAAGATCTAAGTCTATTTGCTCTAGCAACATATCAATTTGTAGTCAGTGTGCACTGGTGGATATTATATTGAGTAAAGTGCGAGACATTGAGTGGTTACAGATGTGAGAGGGAGTTTTTTCATTGGTACATTTTATTTTAAACAGGTTTTTGTTTGTGGATGTTCTTTTAGAGAAAGGCTTGTGATATGGAGCATAGTAAGAAATTGGTATTCCTTTCTATTGGGTTTGTATTGCAGATGTAAGCACATGAGAAGCTCAGGTAGTATAAGCAACCATAATGGGCATGGTCTCTGGTCTCCATGTGGGCAGACTGAGTTTTCTATCTGGAGCAATGCTTACTGAAACAGTCTTAGTGTAGTTGAGATGAGTGCGCCTTGTTGTCAACCCAGAAACATGGCTTAAGCATCAGTATGCTTTGTGACTTTTTTATGGCAACACTTCATACTTTCTTCTTTGAGGGATGGAGAGTCAGTGAAGACCTTTGGGTAGGAATTCTAAATGATTAATTTCTCATATCAAAATACAGTTATTGATACAGTAAACTTACATATTGCTATGTACAGTTCTCAGTTACAGTTTTATGCCAAGCTTTCACCTTTTTTGGGATAGAAGCTCAATGTGCCAAGAATAAAGATTTGGTACTATATGATCAGTGCCAGAAGGTTAATGTGGCGTTGCATAGCATCTGTGGTATCCTGATTTCCCTTAAATATGTTATACTCTCAGTTCTAAATGCTTCTATCCGTCGAGCATCATTTTGAAGCTATGAACTGAAAGAAAATGTACTCACGTCCAGAACAAATGTTATCAAACAGATAACATGATCTTGGTAGATGCAATAGTGTTACGCAACAAAACCTAATTCAATCTTGTTTTGAGTGCAGTGTCTAAATAACTTTGTTCATGTTTTTATTGACAATATGCCATACAGTTAACAAATATTTCCTTTTCATAAAACAATTTGCTTAATGTTCATCTTGGATTGTCTTGGCATGTGGAATTTCTTCTCCTTCAGTGTTCCTTACTAGTAAGAAGCAACTTCCTAAGTGCTTGGAAATATTTTGTCAGAGCATGCACACAAATCATTCAGCATGGAGACAAGATATACTCGTTTCACATCTGCAAATACATTGATATGTTTAATTCATTCACGTTTTCATACAAGTGCTAATTTTTATTTTTTAAAATTTTCATACATAGTTAAATGTTATGTTCTGCTTCAGCCCTCAGGTAAAGGGTTTATTGTTTTTGTCACTGAAGTGAATATTTTTAGCTCATAAGAGCATCGTCGGTTTGAATTATTCTTGACATTAGTGAATGAAAATAAATGTATGTATCCGTTTTTTAAGTAGGAACTTATATTCAGGTAGCTATAACTCCTAAATCTGTGCGAACACTGCTCATATCTATTATTATCTATTTTCAAGATACAAAAATCAGATTGATCTATGGTAAACCCCTTGACAGGTTTTTCCAAGGTTACGAATTCAACACTTCTTTGCTGAGCTGGATGTACTGACTTGCGTTCTCAATTGCATATTGAATGATCATTTGAACCTGTGCACTAGAATGGCAGAGTATTTTCTGAATTAATCACTCATCTGAGCTGAAAACTTCCATTAGGCAATCAAGGATCCCGATTTGCTGGTGGTCTGGAAATGCACAAAAATATGCTGGCAGTGCCGTGCTGGCACCGCCGAGCATATTACGAGTTGCATTTCTACCTCCCATTTCATGTTGGTGAGCCCTCCATGAAAAGGGTGGCAAGAGAGGCAACTAAGAACCACTGCTCCTGTGCCTGGAGGTGCTTTCAGGGGGTACATTTTGTGCCACCCTGTAATTGCACCCCTGATTCTGCACGGTGTGGCATGCATGCCACACAGTGCAGGAACATGCTGCAGGTGCTGTCACGGTAGCGGGCTGCACGTTAGGCGCTCCTATGAGCCTAAGAGCCTACAGCTGTGAGACCATTGCCCACCCTGGATTACACTCATAATCTGACGTTCAGGTGCAGCATGGGATTGGCAGGCCTCCTTTTGGTGCAATTGCGGCAGGCAGACAAGAGGACCGCCAAACTCGTAATAAGGCCCTTTTTCTAGGAACTTCTTCCAGCATTTTCAAAGAATCTAATCTCCAAGAGGAAATCAGAGGGTTACAAGAATGAACTCCTTTATGGTCTTCACATCTCAACCAGCTTAGTTAGTTAGTTTATTTTTCATGAAAAATGTGTCTAAGTGATATCAGCAACCTATCAACACAGTATTCAATCTTCTTCTTCAAATTATGTTTTATAAACGACTTGTGAATGGCTAATGACAAACTATTGCAAGGCTTTTCATGATAAAGTCTCAAGGATTTTCTAGATTTCATTAGGTACTCACCCAATGGCTAATCCTAATGTTAAAAGCAAAACAAATCAAAAGTGAAAAGTGTTAAAATAGGCTATGCAAAAAAGTTAATCCGTGTAAGAATGGGAGGAAATAAAAAATAAACCATAAGTAGATTGGCACAGATACTTACACTTTAGCCTTGCAGCATTTCATTCCTTTTGCTATGTAAGGCTTATTTAGTCTCTCAAGCTGTTCACAATTTCTATTGAAGTAAGGCTCCTCGGTTTACTCATCTCATTCTTAAGGTCTTTTGGAAATTCAGATGATTTCGCTTTACTTTCTGGAAATGGATTGACCAGAAAAAAAGGAAGCCATTTCTATTTGGCTCCTTCCGTTATATGTTCATACATATAGAAGTAAGCTTGTTCTCAATATTATTTTCAAAAGAGGGCAAAAATTATTTATGCTGAAAGAATGTTACTTGATTCAAGTAACAAATGCATAAAGAGTTAGCACAGTTTTCTCCCGTGTTACAGCAAACTGGTTTCATGAATGTTCATGCATGCCATCACAAAGAACCTTATCTTTGATGTGCTGTCTAGTGATGCTACATCTGAGGCCTGTCTATTAACATCAAATAAATAAATATCTTTCCAAGGTATATAATATGTAAGTCATGCTCCATCTGTTATTTGTTATTCAATGTAGTGTTTATTATTTAGGAATTTCTTTAGCTGGGTCTTTAACTGTACGTTCTACTGGAACATGCAGTCCTTGTGCTTTATTTTTAAAGGCTTATCAGGGAGGACAGAATTTGGGCTCTTCAACAAATTCTGCCCAACATTTGTCTTTTATTTCTGCTTGTTTATGAAGGGCTGTTTTCTGTCATACACTTTCTTGTCAGAGCAATCAAAAATGAAACAATCTACATTTTCATCAGCACCGGTCTTCTGATAGAATTCCCTGTGGCTAATGAACAGAGCCATCAACAAGTGCAGTGTACGAGATTGATACAGAGTTAATTTCTGATCTCATAATTGAAGATAAGCAGGATGTGCACTAGACTATTTCATGTTTTTCAGGTGGAATCTTGTCCATACCCCATAACTAGAGGCTGACCTGTCTGTAATCTGCCAGATACAAAAGATGTCAGCCTTTTCTTATTTCATCAATTAGTATGTTAAACAACTGGGTAAATGAGTGGGGTCCGTCCAATTAAGCTACTCTTTTATGCTGAGGTATCCTGTCTCTTGCAAAGGTTTGACCATCTGTAGACCAAGTCAATCGAGCAGCTGAGGAAGCATATGGCCGCAAAGTTTCTTAAAATGTATCTGCAGAAGTTTGAGCTACCGATCACAGGAGACAATCGCTCTTATTCGTCCTTAAGTTCTCCTTAGAAAAAGTTTGCATAGCTTTATCAGGCTTTGAAGACCTTTTTAACACCATTCATTCATAAAATACACTTGCAGGTGGAGGTAGAGTGGTAAATCTGGTAGACATCGCCGATGTAAATTAGTTTTTTACACATGGTGAGTACATTCATCTTCTTTTATGAACTGCCCTAAATGTTTCCCAAGTAAAATTAAACCTTCTCTGCAGTGTGCTCATATGACCAGTGCTACGTTCTGTGCACATGGCTTCCTGTGATAGCCAAGGCAAGTGGAGTCATTTATTACCGTTGTATACGTCACTGTGACTCAGCAGTACCTGCTAACTGAAATGGTTCATAGCAGCACAGTAACACCCAGTAATAATTATAAAATGAAATGTGGCTACATAAATCGAACTCGATTTAATCAATACCTTGACTCAGAAAGAAAGTTAGCAGCAACAAGTGCCAATAGGCTGAATAAGGATTCAAAGAGCGCCTGTGATTCATCAGAAGCATTTGTCCTTGGTTTACATGGTGTCCCCTGTGTATTGAGCCGCCCGGCTCATACCATACATAGTACCACTCCTGTAGGCAGGCGCGCCCGAGGAGATAAATAAAGTGGCACATGACCACACAGGGCCTTCACATGCACCCTACGACACTGTGTGTGTGCCTCAATTATTGATAAAGCTGGCTAGACCTTGAGTATCGGCCGCCAGCCCCCTTCCCCTCACCTGGCACACCACACCCCTTTGGGGTTGCGGGTTGAAAGGGAAAAGAAACTCTACCAACATAACATAACATTTGAAGGAGTACATAATGATCCTCTGCAGCATACGTTTATATATTGTTGGAAATTCAGGTCTGTGAAGTCAACACTGTTGAAGGGCACTAAATAGGACAGTCTTTGGTGCAATCCATGACAAAACATTGCTTTAAATTGTCAGTGATTGTAAGAGTCTGAATGGCATTTGTGCTTTTATCAACTCTTATCAGAACCAAAATACTTTGAGAAGGCCAGTGGCTGTACTTCTAAGATGGAAGCCTGTACAATACGTTGAAGGTACATTTTCTGCATTTCAAGAAACAGCAGGCTAGCTGGGTACTTGCAATGAACTACCAATATGTGTGATGGGGTGCTATTTTTGTCCACATATCTATGTGTTTAGACTATAGAACTGAGCGTGGATAGGGCATTTTTGGTGACAAATTTGAGTACTTACATGTTGGAATTTTTCATTAAAGAAAGTTTTTTCTGAAGTGTAAAAAATAATTTGAGATAGTATCCTCATTAAAATTGTAGGCACTTTTACATTATACATTATACTGGGCTATAAAACTGATCAGTTATAGACCCCTCGTTTGTTGAGAGAGGGAAGTACCTTGAAATCATTCTAAAAGATGGAGTGATTCAGAGGTACTTTAGAAAGAGATGCCTCCAAACGGCAATAAAATCCTGCTCATCCTGTCAGCTTGCAGATTTATTTATTTCCGGTCATTCTGTTCACCTAAAATTTTGGAGGTAACTTTATTGAGGTGAGAAGCGCCTCTATAAGTAACAATGTTCAGTGTAATGTTGTCAGTATCTAAGCACAAAGGCAGATTTTGGAACCAACATAATCAGTTGATGACGGATCACAAATGTAAGTGGAATCAGCATTGAGCGTGACATCATTTGCTATTACTGCTTTCTTGTATCAGCGCAATGTGTTTTTAGGTCGAGCCTGGGTTCTGCGAGGCATGCTGTATTTAGGTATGGATTTGAAGCTCCACCCACGCTCCACCCATATTTTTTATTGGCTTGTATCATTGTCCTTGGTAAATGCTTGCTTCTGATTCATTAATAGCTTTGTGAGTCCCTCCTTAGTACCGCCTGGTCTTCATTTGTAACCTCCCTTGAGGACACCCCCCATAACGTGTGTTGTTGCTCAGTAGGCTTTAATTACAGCCTCCGAGCACTATTTTGTTTAATGCTTTTCACCTTCCTGCTTTTGCAAGCAGGACATGCTCTTTCATAGGGCTTTTTCATTTTTTCATAGCACGTCACGCCACAGTGGCAACCGCACCCTTGGTTTAATTGCGGTGCCAAACACTGCGGCATGTTTTTTTTCTTCTATTTTTTAACCTCAGTTTGTAAAAGCGCCCCATGCTGCGCTTTCACCTTAATGACGACTAAGCTCCTTTCTTTAGATGAGCCACCTCTAAGGAAAGGGGCACAGACTCCATTAAAGAGAGTTTTGTAAATGCGAGACCTATTGCATTGTGATTTGAATACTGCAAGTTTATTTTATTACTTGCTTTCTGTCGCCCATAAGTTTAGCCTATGTGCCTGTGGCTCCGTCTACTGGGTTCCATTATTTTATACATTGCATACAACCCTCGCACTGACACTTTTAGTTGAAGCACTCAGGGGCATATTATCAAGGGGGTTTATCTCTGCTTTTTTGGCTTTAAAAGCCAAGAAAGCGGAGATAAAATTATCTCCCTATTACCTAGCTGTCGCTATCACCAGTTAGCGACAGCTATTAGGAGATAGCGACCATCTTGGGGCCCACTTTGCATGTCAGTGATATTTATCACTAATGACATGCAAAGTGGGCGTGCCAAGATGTTAGCGACTGGAAACAGTCGCTAACATCGCTATCTCCTATTACCAACTTTTGGAGATATTCGCGCCAAGCGCGAATATCTCCAAAAGCTAACACCTGCCCTGAGCAGTTCTTAGCCATGTTATCCAATGGGAGGTGGATAACATGGCTAAGAGCATTAGCTCGGTAATGCATGAATATCGCTGACTTTTCAGCGATATTCATGCATTGCGGCCGTTTTTTATCGCATTTGCGATAAACCTTGGTAATACCAAAGTTTATCTGCGATAAAAATCGCCGCAGCTCAGCGGTAAAATTTTGTCTCTAACCAAGGTAATATGCCCCTCAGTTTGTATCAGATTCGGTTGGCACACAGGGCCGGACTGGGAACCAAAACGGGCCATGGCAAAGTGCTCGGCCGGCCCCCTGAGGGGTTGGGGGTGCGGCCGAGCTGTTTGCCATTTCCGGTTTCAGCCGATTTTCTAATGGCTGTACTGCAAAAATGTCTCTGTAACAAAAATGGCCCCCAGGGGCCCAAAACCGGCCCCCTACCCTGGCAGCCCACCGGGGAAATGCCCGTTGCCCGCTATGGCCAGTCCGACCCTGTTGGCATGGAGCATGTCACTAACTTTGCGGTCTTGTTCTACAACTGGTACCTTTCTTTTTCTTTCTTCCCTCTCTCTCCCCATAAGTATGCAACTACAGTGACCTTTTACCTACTTCGAGAGAGCAAAACGTCTTTCTTTGACCTCAACTAGGGCTTGCTCTTGACCTGCCTTTAGGTGTCACTGTAACTAAATCAGGAAATCAGGAATTCAAACTTCATATTCATACAGTAAACCTCCGATTCCTGCTTCTAAGAATCCTAACCTACCTCAGGATGATGCTCTAAGTGTAGCATTTCAAGGCTGAATTCACTTCTGCACAGTGGCACTAGGCGGAGAATCGTCTGTTCTTATGCGATCCGTATGAGGTTATTAAAATGAACACAGGCCAATTCCGATTATTTCTGTGAACTCGAACTGGTCCTAATAGTGGTTTTATTTAAGGCGTGCGTTTAGGCAAATGACATTTCCCTCTGCGGTTGTCATGTGTTAGTAAGCCCATGTTGTGAAGAAAGCACTCAAGCTAGCTCTGCAAACGCCTACCGCAGCCTTTTATGAGGAGACAAATCAATGTTGTTAGGAGATGATGCCACGGCATTCGGTTTGTTTACTTTGGTTTCCGTGTCTGTCTGCCTTCTCAGAAAACTTGCTTGGAGCCAGACTGTAGCAGCCCTCTCTCTGTCTTTTCATAATTGATCAGGGGATGACTGCCTTCCCTCAGGGTTAAGACGTGGCAACTTTTTCTGTTTGCTCAGCATCTCAATGCGGCAGTTCAAACATTGTTCACACCAGCTGGCAGTGTAATGCCATATGCACATCATGTCAAAGCAACTGTCGTCATGGATACCAGAAAATATCTGGAAAAACGTACCCATTGATTCTAGTGCAAATTCTACTATTGTTTATCTGTTGTGAATCTTAATTATTTTACAAATGAGACTTGTTTTCACGGTCTAGTACAAATATCCCATTTGGTGTCCGGCACACAAATCTAATACGTTTTCATAGACCTTATACGTTATATTTATTGAATGCAAGCAACACCCTTCAGAAAACTCATTTGACGCTTAAAATCATTATCTTGATGCTCCTAGTAGTCTTGTGGCTTTTGCAGTCATATAGCTCCTACATCCTGAATTAGGAAGCGTGTAAGATATTAGTCATATGAGCATGAAATTGTGTGTTTTCGTTTTCTGTTTGTGTTTCTGGACTCCTCAATTTCAAAATAAAACCTGGACTGATACAGACATGACATGGTAGGTGCAGTTGAAGCAAACCTGCTAAGATTACCTATATGCACAGCTTTTAGTCATCTTATACCATTTAGTATTTAAAATGGGGACTTGTGGCCATGTCTTGGCATAGAGTGTCCCCGGTAAATAAAAGAATCACTTTTTGACCAGCAGTATATTCACTTTTAAGATCCGCAAATCGTTATTTCTTTAGTTTAGATAATCCTAATTTGGCCATAAACCTGGGTTTACACTCAATCATGATTCCCATTTTGTAGGAAAACCCATATTTTCAGGCTTTGCGACATTCACATTTCACCTGGAAAAGCTTAGTTAAAAATAAATGCTGGAAAGTGTCCAGTATTCAGGGATGAAGATTTGGAATCTGTGGAAATCTATGTGAAAACAACAATATCTTGGGCTATTTCCCATACCCTGCTCCCAGACTTGTAAAAAAGAGAGAATCCCACACCTGGGAAATATCAGACAGTCTCGGTAATTTCCAGGTGCAGGTATCCCTCCCAACTTCCATGTTATTAGTTGTACTGTTTCTCTGTACTGATTTCAAACATATTGACTTTTCTTTTCCTTGCAGGATTTCTGTAGACTCGTAGCACATTTTCACTTAGCAGGATTTCTGTTTGTCAAAATACTATAAAATAATATTTGCTTTGGACATCCTGCCTATTTTCTATATGTCTTCTGCATTGCCATATTTTGCAAGACACGCTCCGAAATGATGTAGCCTGGTGTTTCCATTGCTTTCAGGCACTCCAGGCAGCGAGACAGATTCTTCTACAGCAGCAGAGCAGTGGACTGAAATCTCCCAAGGGCAACGACAAGCAGAGACCACTGCAGGTTAGTTGAGCGTTGCTTCTTCTGGGGCTGATTTGCACAACACACGTTATTTATTTGCTACTTTTTCGTCTTTGTTGAGTCACGGAATAGTATATAGACAACCTGAAAAGAATGTCAGACACCTACAGCACCTGAGGTAATCTTGCTTGATTAATGCAGGTCATGTCTGTGTTGTAAAATATGATCTCAGTAAAGTTCTTGCATTTATCTTCTTCCTAGCTCATGCAGTCAGTATCTTCTACGGAACTTGTTTCCATCCTTCTTTATACCTTCTTTGATAGCCCTTGTTATACTTTCAGGAAGATGTCATACTTGTTTACAAGCCAACACCAGTGCCATATGTAGGAAATGCTCACTGTACATAATGACTCATTGCACAGCATCAATGTAGTTGCTGTTGAATACAGGTCAGATTTTGCAGCAAGTAGTTAACATGCCCAATGAGGCATTAACAAGAAATTACAAATGCGATAAGTTGCTTTATTCTAAATCAACCATTCAAATCAATTACATCATCAATACTTGTTCAGCAGGGATGTATGACGTTACAACGCATGCTTTTACCATGCATGCTGTTACAACGCAGTTTTTACAACGCATAGCGCTTTTGGGTGCTGGATAGTGAGTAGTTTAATTTACTATTCCAACTCCAGTCCCCGTGGATACTAGGGAAGGTGTTGGATAGTAAATTAAATCTATTCCCTATCCTAAAGCGCCCCCCAGCGCAATGCGCTGTAAAGGTTTTTGTTGTAAAACCTGCGTTGTAATACCACTGCGTGGTAAAAGTTGCGTTGTAAAGGATGTTTCCCGTTCAGCAGTTTACTTGCTTTATCATAGTGTTGGTACAATTTCTTGCCCTTTGTTATGTGATGGTAGCCGGTTACCACTAAAGGCTTCCTGTTGATGTCTTAGATCAGGGTTCTTCAAAGTGGGTCCTGAACGGCTAGATCATTCCAGATTTTCAGCATTACCCCAGTTAGATAATTGTAGTTATCTTTAAAATATGGCATGGAGCCGGTACTCCACGACGGACTTTGGAGAACCGTGCCCTAGATAATTTAATAGATGTTTAATTTGTTTGTTTGGCACAAGTAGCCTGTGTAGGTAGCGTAGCTTGAAAAAAAGTGAAAGAAAAAGCCTGTACCGCAAGGATTTCTGGGCATTGTCCATGCTTTCCCAACCCAGCTTTAATGCAAGATCTAGCTCTTCCTCTGCACCTTCACTCCTTGTTGCGCAGAGCTCTATCAGATGCCTATTGGAGTTAATGTCTTTCTCTGTGCTCAGTGGTTTCTTTAAGCTTCCAAGCTCCATCATTGCAGTCCTATGACCCTCAATGAGGTTTCAAATACACAGTGCTCCAGTGATTCCTCCCAAATACAAAGTTCAACTAAAAAAACAACAAAGCACTGATTGGTGGTTTCTCATTCGAAGTTCTATGGCAGCATGTGACTGTGACCAGAAAACAACACAAAAAACGTCTAGTCCCCAAGCATATTGCTGCTACGTCCATCTTCTGTCGATATCAACACCCACAGCACTTGCATTACAGCAGTAATCTAGAAGTAGCCACCTGTTTTGCCTCTTTCAGGAGAAACATTGTAAAAAGGCTTGCAGGGTCAGATCTTCCATAAAACGAAATAAGTCAGCCATCTTGTGGCACAGGGCAGAAAAGGTTGCATAATGCTGCAGGGACCTGCACATGTGACCTTTGTGGTGAATGAAGTGAGTACTACAGGCAAACCTGACTTTTTCTCATTTGCAATAATAATTGTTACACCATCGATGACAAACATGCATTTTCCCCAGTTGAAATAATAATCCTTACGCTGTTGCTGAATACTGTTCTTTTTTTGAGCTACAAGCAGTGCTTAATTTGAGCCAGTGGTGTCCGGTGCTCAGCACCGGAACTTAACTGTCACCTACCTTGTATCAGTGTGCCATATGAAGTCGCTGTTAAAAATTACTATTGACTGCCACCCAAGCCTTTCTTAAAGCTTTGGGGGCCTAGAGTTGGTTGAAGTATCACACCTTTAACCCATTAACAGCGGCGGTAATTCCGCGTTTCCTTGCGCGGGCTGGGCTGCGTCGGCCGTTGGACGTGCGCAGCACTACGAAGGTAGTGCTTGCGACAGCCAACGGTCGACGTTAGCACGCAACGGGTTAAGAGTGTCATGATTAGTTATTGTTTTGGTATTGCTATTGGCAGTGCGGGCAGGGGCAATGTGCGGTGCAAGCTGAAAGGTCCTCCTAACAAGGGCACTGACACTTCTTTTTTTTACAATTTAAGCACTGGCTATAAGCTATCACGCTGAAAGTAGAGAAGACAAATCAGGCCGGGGTAAGCCCCTGCTCTGCTGTTAGTGTACCTTCCATTACTGATGCCTTACATTCATTAAACAGAGAGTGGGCATGTCCATATGAAAAGATGACATTTTTCCCCATGAAGAAATCCGTTCGCATACACCACACCAAATATGGGAGAGATCCCTTCCCCTTCCCACCCTGGAGTGGAATTGAGTAAAAGTCTGATCCTTTCCAAGCTGGAATGGAGAGTGTCAGCAGACTGCGAATGCCAACAATCACACTTGCTTGTGCATGTTCACAGGCAGAAGGGCTCATCATACCTTGGTAAACCCAGGAGTGCCCTCAATCCCTCCCATTGAGTGTGGGATTGACAGAGTGAGGGTCTCTGCGCTCGTGGCAGAAATTTCACCCCTAAAAAGACTTGTGCCCACCAGGAGTCCCTTGCGAATTGCCCATTGGCATACGTAAGAAAACTTCGGTCCTAAATTTACATTTATGACTAAATGTATCTTTGTGTATGGGCCTCACAGAGTCGATTTGCGTCGAGGAGGCACAACCCCTTTTGTTTCAATTCCTAGAGAAATCTGAGTTATTTGTAATCAGGCAATAGCTAAAATAGACAAAGAAACAGTTTAGCAAAAGTGCTTGCGCCATACAGGTGATGCTTCAGTGCGCACATACTTGTTAAGCTTATTTTGCTGTGTGTGTAATTAGGTTGCAAGATTGTAAAACGCAATTGGAATGGTTGTGTCATAGTGCACCCTTTTTAAAGTGACAGTGGCCTACGTTTAAAAAAAGACAAAGGTTTCTGTGAAGGCATAAAAAGAATCCTATAAAGAGGAAGCAGGTAGACTTGCACTTTGAAATCCAGGATAATATTAATACACTCTCTTAGAAGAAATTTGAACTTAAAGGTATGTTTGTTTTCTTTCTACTAGATCAGCATTTGGGGTATATGATTGTGTTAGTCGATTCTCAGTTCACTTTTAAAGAAACATATTTTAAGTCAATATATATTTAAAGTCAGTATAATTCTAAATGCAAGTATCATGGAATTGGAATTTAGACGAGGTAATAAGAATGAAGGATATTTTGCTGACAGACCATGATATTGAATAAGTTGTTTCATATAATGTATTAGTCTGCATCTCTCTTGCAACCTTCAGTTGAGTTATTTCTAGTTCTGGACGAATTGTATGCTACGCTGGTGCAAGTCATGTAATTTCAGGAATCTCAGCGTTACGCATGTTGCACGGCATTCCCCGAATTACACCATTCATGTTCTGTTCATAGTAAAAAATTACAGTGAACACACGAAAACAACAGACCGTGATTGGCTGCTGTTTGTGATATTATTGTGTTTTTACACTTTTTAGTATGAAATTATGGGTTTGCTTGTCATGTAATTACGTGTAATTTTATGTAATTTTGCAGAAATTTCACATAATTACACAAAAGTAAATTATGTGAATTTCGCACACCCCTAGTGATTGGTTATACAATGTTTTTTTTAAATAAAAAAAATATATATTGAGCTTATTTCTGAAACAAGAACCCCTATACTAAATATATGTAGAAACAAAAAGACTCTTAGTTTTAAATGTTCTGAGGTGTATTCCTTCTCTTCCTTTTCTTTTTTTCCACACTTTGTGAAGTTTAAAATGTACTTTATTTCGGTGCTGCTGTTGCATTCTGAGTTCCAACATACCTGGTTCTTAATTAACAGTAAGCTTTTCTAAATATTGGATTGTGTTCCTCAAAAGAATCCTAGCTGGCATTGCCCCCTCACAGACCACTTTGACTGTTACTGTGCAGTCTGTGCAGATCACGGTAGTTTTTTGACAAGCCTCACAAAATAGTTGCACAAAAAAAACGTGATTGTTTTTCTGTTAACTAAAGTTACAGCTGTTCCGTCGTGAAACAGTCAATTTCTTATATTATGACTATTTCTTCAACTTGTACTGTTTAAAATTGCCTGCAATTAGCATACATGAACCTTATTTTTAGGTTCAGATTGCAGTGAAAGAGTGCACTCTCCTTTTAGCTAATTAGTACTATCAAGGAACAGTAGGTTACCTCATTAGTAACACGTGCATTTAATTAAACACGAGAAAATTGGAGTTAACCTCATAGTTAATATTTTCACAGTGCGTTACAATGCCAACACCTTCAATTGGAGTCACACTCCTGTGTATCTAATTATGTACTGGTGCCAGATAAGGTTAGAAAGGTTACTACCATGCTGTTAACAAAATAGTGTAGGTGGAAACGTGTTTGCTGTTGTCTGGCATTAACGCTCGCTGTGTAAAACCTGTCAGTGTGTCAGGTGTCTATAAGCCTTGACTTGGAAACATCATAAATTAGTAGTGACATGAAATTGCAAGTCAAGCGTTGTTGTTTTTTTACGTTTCGACTTTCAAATATATTCTGAAGATGAAAATGTGCGCAGCAAATAAAGTATCTAACAGATGGTGCATGCACGTTTTTAAATAGATTGATAGCCAGCCATAAAGAACTGGATTATTAGCAAGGCTCCCTGTTTTCCGTTTTTACTGATTTTTACAGATAAATACAGACAGAAAACATGTATTTTCTTGTGTGGATAGAAACGGAAATGGGGTTGCTTATTGAGTAATTCTAAATATAGTCTGCCATGACTGCCAGGCCAATAGCTGTGTGAATTGATAGGTAAGGGGGTTAAAAAAGAAAGGAATTTTAGCAAAGAGGCTGTAACAGCAGTAGATATTCATAAGGTTGATACTGAAAAATGCCTATTTTCCCATTAATGCATTGATTTATCTTCCGTGGGGGTCAGGTGGAGCAGAATTACAAGTTGAAATTTGGCTCTGCCACAGTATGAGTGGGCCTGTGTTCCTGCATTTTTTTTCCTGGTGTTGTAACATTGGACATGAAGTTAACTGGCAGTAATTCTGGCAGCAACAGCCAAGCCTCTTACCCCAATTTTGTTTTCTGGCAGGGAGGAGCATTCAATGATTACCCATGCCAGACATTATCTTCCCCTTCCCTCATCCTGCTTCCCACTTCCTGTTACTACACCCATCGCAGAGTTCCCAGCATACATTTACCACCTGTTCACAGCAGATCTCAATGTATGCAATAAACTTAAATGAATCAGCAATTCTGTGTGTTTTTATGACCAATAAATTTGGGCCACACAGTAAATTCCCATTCCATGGGATCTGACTGATTATTAACTGCACAGATCTGGTGTGGTGGTAAGGTAAGGTACAAATCTCCAGAATATGTACCGCCCCAGCAGTAATGTGCAACTTGTAATTAGGCCATATTTATCATTAATATAAATAACACTGAGAATGTGCTGTTATTCAGTGAACAATCTATGTTAATTAATACATCTTTTCACACTTCACCATTTTAATGGTTAGGGACAAACATAATCGCTGGGGGCTAATTATGCAATTCATAACAATTTGGTCCTACAAATGTTTTAACAATGTTTATGTCCCAATTTGCTTGCAACAGGTGCTTATTTAGGGATTTTTCTGATTCCAAAGAGACACCTATTCAGTGTAGTATTGAGGTTAAAAGACAGTTGGTGAGACAGAATGGATGACAAAAGATATGGAAAATCAAAAGAGAGAAAGGGCCAGAGAGAGTAGATGGAGGAAAGTGAGTTCAGCAAAATTGAGAAATGAGTGACACAGGCTGTGGATGAGAGTTTATTGTCAGTGCATTATGCAACTATCAAATTTAATACAAACCAAAATTAGAATTAATACAAGGTAAAAACATGGTGCAAATGAACTCTGCATACCGAAAGTCAGTTTTGCAGTATTCATTGGTGAAGAGGTCAAGTAGGGTGGGCAGGCAACTGGGGGCTGGCTATCAAGAAAGTTCTTTGCAAATCATTCCTGACTCTGTGTAATCCTGTGCCATCCACTAAGTAGACCAATGCTATGTTTAGTTAGCTGTGTATTAGAAGCAGTGCAGCCTGAACAATTATTCTGCCATTTGCGGTCTCAGACAGAAAAGGTCGGAACGGCAATAGCTCTGCTGTTAGAGTTGTAAGTGTACAAGATTTCTCTGCTGTCTGAGACCTGTGCTTTAAGTGTGTGTGTCACCTATGTGATACATCTGCAGTCTAAAACCAAGATATTATTCTGGGAATTTTCTTTCTTGTTGTCTTTTTCTTTATTTATTATTTAGTCCTGATCAGTTGAGATGTACATGGTTATTCATTGGTTCTTTTACTGAAAGAGGAGCAGTCTTTAACAATCAATTGGAAACAAAACTCACAGCAAACTAAAATGATGTGAATAAATTGCACACTGTCCCGGTGTCTACTCACGGTACAGGTCAGATTTTAATTCACATCTTCAGTTCCTTTTAATATTTTTCTCTTCAAGAACCACCTCACTCTACTCTAGCATGATCTCTTTTCCTAAATCAATTATAGATATTTAAATGAAGCCAGGTAAACTGTTTGTCACAATAGTTTTACTGTCCATAATACAAATTATTTGTTATCATATGTGGTTCAGTAAGTGTAGGAGCGTGTATTCATAACTTCCCCTGGAAGTTACGTGAGCAAAAGCAAATACTAACAAATGTTAACCTTTGCGAATATGAACTCTACCAGCCTATAAAACCCTGCGAGTAATTGAACTTTATGCAAGTAAATCTATCAATAGGCCCAAATCCAAATAAAAGGTAAACTCTAAACCTGTTATAGTTCTGAAAAATTTGCACAACTTTCCTTGTGCTTTGTCTCTATTGAATGTTCACAGGGTTTAGTTTGAGAGAGTCTCAACTCTTACAGGGATTTATTTGCCATTTGCCCCAAACTTTTTCTGTGTTTTATTAGGTATCAATGTTATGCAGTCATATAGAACCTCTTAATTTCACTGTCATTTGTATAGCCATTGTGCTTGTCCTAAGTATTATTTGTGTGCAGAGTGCATATCTTTTTTCATTCTAATTTGATGCATGGATGTTATGTTTATTTGAGGAATTCAGGGGCTTCACTTCTTCTGGTTCAGCTTTGCTGAGGGTTAGGCCAACCTCTGTAGATGTGATGCTTGTGTATGGGTAGCCACCCAATAAATCAAAACTTGCGCTGAATTCGTGTAAAATATCTAACTGCACCTTAGTTTAGTCAATCATTGCCTCTTGTAGCTTGAAAACACCCCCACTAATATGTTGTTAGTCTGTTATTTGGATTGAAAAGGAATAATGGAGGAATAGAAGAGGTAAGGGTCTAGAATGTTTTTTTGGAGTTCACAGCAGTGGGAGGAAGTTTGGGATGAGTAAAAGGGAGGTGGAGGGGGAAGAGTTAGAGGGAAGTGTTTAGATACAAATACAGTTGTAGTAAATTCCCTTTCAATATTGTTGGACAAAAACCCTATCCACATATCAGATGCCCTCACTTACTCCCTAACCTTGAACCTCTATCCCCATAGTATCAGCTATATGACCTAGATCCTGCAGGATCTCCATTCTTTTTCTGTGGCATCTTCACAAATGAGAGATTCTCTGCTTAGATCATAACTCACCAATAACTGTTTATCTGTCATAAACGAAAACAAACAAGATCATTTGAAGTTTGGGTATGGAGTACATATCTAATTAATTTATTGGACAGACAAATGAAATAATTTTAAAGTTTTGGGCCGCTCACTTTTTTAATTAAAAATATAAAAAAAATTCTCCCTGGTAGATGTTAGTCCAGCCTATCAGTGTCAGAATGTGTCATATATTGTCAGACAAAAAGTAAAATTGACAAGAAAAGCAGGAAAAAGATGAGGGATGAACACAGTTAAGAGAAAACATATTTATAGAGACCCATTGGAACAAATAGTGGTGAGCCAAACGTTTTCAAAAGATTAAAAACATTAGGAATAACTCTTTTTGGATTGTATCCTTCTCCAGTTATCTTTGCCTCTTGTTTGTGAATGGAGTCATTGGTGTTTCAATTTTTGTGTTTTGAAGTAACTTGTTACTATGTGTGTGACCTTGATTCTAAAGATGCAGAATTCCTATTAACCCCCCTTTAGATAATTATCTGTTTGGGCCCACCTTAAATGTATAAGTATGATGGAAATCTGAACACATTTTATAGTGTTCCCACTGGATGCAAAGATGTATCACCCTGACTATAAAAAAAAGTTGTGAACCACACAATGTGTCCCAGTAATTACATGTTGATCATGTCTCACATAAAATAAGGGATTATCATCTGTGTGAGGATCTTGTCTTTTCTATCTAGTCTTGATGAAACCAGATAAATTATGACATTTGAAACTTTATGAGCAAGGCCTGTGTGATCTGAGTGATAGCTCTGCTGTCTCTACATTTTGTTTGCAAGACCTTTGAGGTTGGAGCGGCGTTGGCTCTGCTGTCTTTACAATCTACCTGCCAGCTCATTGTGACCAGAGAGATAGCTCTGCTCTCTTAAACTCTACCTTGAATCTGCAAGACCAGTGTGACCTGAACAACGGTTCAGCTGTTGTTACACAGTACTTGCAAGACTGCTGTGACTTGAGTGATAGCTCTGCTGCCTTAAACCCCTACCTGTAAGACCTGTGTTATCTGAACAATAGCTCATCTGTGTTTACTTTCCACCTCCACAACTAGAGTGACCTGAGAGATAGTTCTGCTCTCTTTAAAATCTGCATAATATCACAACAAATACAACAAACTGCTAAACATACTTATACCCATGATGTAGTGATAATATGTTTTGGTGCCCCTCAGAGGGCCGTGAAATACTATATTATTTACAATAAAAAACACTACAACAAGTAAACAAAAAAACGTGTCTCCCCAAGGATAGACATGATCTGAATTTGGCAGCACAGTCAATCAGCAGTTGGCTAGATGGAACTAGCTTCAAGGAGGTTACATTTTGGGGTGTGTAATAAAAGAAATGAGATCTAGTGTTACTATTGTTTTTTTAATAAAAGCCTCTGTGAGAGCAGAGTAAGGGGTGGACTGGACCAGGCACAGAAGTACTGAATGAAAGTTATCCTGTGGAAACACATATAAAAGCTGCTTTTCACGAGGCTTACAGTTCAGAAAGGACCAGTTCTGAGATTGAACAAAAGGCTAACTATCAAATGTGTATCATGCTGCTGTCCTTGCTTAAACAATGGAATATTTTCTCATTTGACATAACTTCTGCCTTACACGTGTTGTCATATCAATTTCTAAGCCCTTTTTGGTTTGTCCCCTTTTTTGTAGGGGTGGGTGTACTTGGCCTAATTTGCAGTAGTATAATTTTGCAAAATGACTGCAATGTTATGCATGATAATGAGAAATTACGCAAGGAGATTAACCTTGCATTTAGGGCTCTTTTCATAGAGGAAAATGCACCCTTGCGTCCAAAATAGACTAGAGAATGCATTTTGAGCTAAGACAACACCGCTAAATGCAACAGAACAGGAACAGCAGCAGCCAGCAGTTGCTCATGCTCTGTTCTTGGGTAGACATACTTGTGTGAAAGTATAAGAAATTACTCAAACTGACAACATTAGATTTTTGGTAATTTTGCATCACAAGAGGAACACAAATTTATCGAAATGATGCTGATTACTCTGGCGTAAATAACATATTGCCCAGGCCCACTGTTTTGAGGTACATCCACACATCACCCTGCTACCCTTTTGGCTGGACTGTTACTGTGTCACTTTGCCTCTGGGAGGGAAAATGTACCTGTGCAACTCGTTTGCACTTCGTATCGAATTGCCATCATATTTACTAGTGTTGTAGAAGTGGCCTCAGCACTTGCACTGATGTGCCAAACTGTACTACACTGCTGAAGCTGCTTGCAACAATAAATATTCACATAGTGGTGAATGTTAGCAAATTTCCATTACCTTGTTTTCTTTTCTGCCATTGTCATGTTATATAAAGCAGCACTTGTGTGAAATAGAACACATGAATATACTGTAAGAGGTTTTTGTAACCTGCAGTGGACAGAGAGGAAATGGACATTGCTCATTAGTGCTACTAAATGGTCATGGAAAGTTCTCACCAGGCTAGTGTAACCGATGCGAGAGGAAGAAAAATAAAAAACTGTAAGTTCGAAAAAACACTGCAAAGACCACATCGAAATATGCAGACAATAAAAAAGAAGAGCACAGTTTTGCTGTTCCATTTTATTCTGGGTATGAAAGATGATCAGATCTGAAGGTTTTAAAGATTATTTGCTTGAACCACTTATTCTAATCCAAGCACCGTTAAGTCAGTATCAGACTCTCTTAATTTCCTCAAATTGTGAATGATTTGTTTGTGCTTCACTTCTGTCCAACTGTGTAAAACCAAAGAACCAATGGTATGGAGGAGGAGGCACATTCCATCCTTCCCCTTGAAGCTTGTATTGCAGCATTGGCAAACATAAATGACTATATGTGTATATATATATATATATATATATATATATATGACGGAAAAGTTCCCTCGAAAGAAGAACACAGAGGCCAAAGGGGACTTCAGGGCAAACAGCTCGCTTTAATCACAAGTTCTCAGTGGCGGCGAATGCATTTCGGCTTATCAGCCTTCTTCAGCGCCCAACACTGTGGCATGTCCTCCACCAAATGTCTCCTTCCTGCGTGAAATACCTCCCAGCACTAGTACTCCTCCCCCTAATGTAGTCGACACACCCTTGAATGTTCGTGATCAAATGAAGAACATCAAATCCCAGAATGCACTGTAGCGGCCAGACTGGGAAGGTGGCTTGGGGGAGTGAGGCAAACAATGGGTTCGTGCTGGCTGACAGGTAGGCGGTGTTTGGAGCGTAGCCGCAGAACAGGCGAAAGTCCACGGCCGCTCCCCTTGGTCCCCTCGCCGCAACTGCCAGAAAAACAACACAGGCGATCCGCTGGGCAGGGGCAGTCAATGCGGACTGGATTCCCAATGAGATAAATTACCTTGGTATTTATATATATATATATATATATATATATATATATATATATATATATATATATATATATATATATATATATATATATGTGTGTGTGTGTGTATACTTTCTGATTAACACCTAAGAGCTTGCACTGGTGAAAGCTGGATTTTGCAATTCCAGTGATAAATCTTGTGTTTGCGCATGAAGAGTTGGAGTTGTTAGCATATCATCATTTAGTCTTCAAAGGAACAGAAAATGGTTACATTTTAGTTAAAATCCCATAAAATCGAATCTGAAGCAAATTTGAAGGAAGTAAAGGGCAATGAGCTAGATGCAAATGTCCTTGCTTCAAATATAATTGGTATCAAGCAAACTACTCTTTTAGAGTTTTCATATTCCGACATATGTGTGGCCAATGTTCAAATGCATGCGCCATTTAGCATCCCTTATAACCATAGTGTATAGAGGACAGCGAGGAAGTAAATCTGGTAATTCCGCATTTGTTTTGCCAGAGTGTACTACTCAAACACGTGTGCATACCTAAAATACCTTAACTGTGCAACGGGCAAAAAATTAACAGATCACTTCTGTGCAGCATATTTCACATAAATCGACGAATCTGTTTATTCTGTGAAAAATTGACCTTAATGATTCCAGGTACCAATAAAGGTGTCATAGCCTCCACCAGGTGGTAATTGTCGAGGACTTGCCAGCTGCTCCAATTATTTCATTTCATTCAATGACATCGTTTTTCCATTAAAATTAATAATGGTGAACATAGGGATGCCTTCATTCTGCCTTACTGCTTGCAGAACATCCAGTCGGCCTGCAAAGTACAATAAAATGCTCTTATTATACCCATGCTTTATTTTCCTGAACGACAGTAGCAAGTTCTTTTTTTTTTTTAAATAATCATGAACGTGTTTCCGTTTATAAGTTTCAAGGTATATTTTTGTCAGAACAATATTCCCCTTAAACACAATAGATCATAAATATTTATACTCCAGTAAACATAAAATCAATACACTTTCTATAAAGTTAAATGTCTCCACATTTTCATTATTTTCACCAACTTTTTATGTGATTGTTTAGGCATTACTGCGTGCCTTGTCGTGGTATAATTCATACGCATTTTATTGCGACTCATCTCTTATTCATGACATATGTGAATGTCATGTTACATTGCCAGGCATTGTATTTGTCTATTGCTCGCAGTGTGCCTGAAGCGACGAGCCTTCTGTAATGCAGTATGTGTCTGAGAGCAAGAATGCTCAATATGTAGTGTAAACAGAGTATTACATTTGCCAAAAGGTATGTCACAGATCAGTAGGGGTCCCCGTTGGTTCCGGTTTTCAATCATGTTTTTATTTGCTTGTTGGTAAAAGGACAGAAATTCCGCAGACAGTCATGTGGGCTGCCGGAAGAAACACATATCTTAACTTGGCAGACAGTAAAAAAATATTAAAACTAACAAAAAATGTGGGAATAATTACATTTATATTCTTACATGTTATGTTATGTTTATATTATGCCAAGTCCTTCCTGAATGTCATCACCCAAAAATCCAACCTCCAGTATTTTTTCTGCCATTATTGACAGATCAGTAAACAAAGAGCAAAGTTGTTTCCGCATATATTCTGAGTGACTTTATGTGCTATCAGATTTAAATAATTTAATATAATAGTTCTGTTCATTATGATAGCATCTGTTCTTATTTATATTGTAGGCTATGTGCAAATAAAGTTAAAATCAAGTAATGTCGTCCGATAAAAAACAAAAGCACATCTTGGCCAGTAGCTGCTGCTACCAGACCCGGGAGGTGGGGCAGGGAAGAGAGGGGTAGCAGAAGAAAAAAGAAAACCCACTTACCTTTAATTGGCGACCACTGCCCCTCCTCCGCCCTCGTCATCTTCCTGCAGTCCCGGGCCAGCAGCAGGAAGCACCTGAGCTCCCAGGCTTCCCTGAGCCAATCACAGTGCTCCAATGCAGCATTGTGTGATTGGTCTGAGCACCGTGGTATGGCACACAGACGGGGACTGAGAGGCTTTGCATGTTCCTCACCAGGCTGTGTACAGCGAGCCTGGTGGGAAAAATGCAAAGGGCCGGCCAAGCATTTCTGCCCACTTAAAGAGTGCAAACCACTTTTCTCCCTACTCTGACGGTTCTTGTAGTGCAAGTCTTAAAATATTCAGATACCCAATTCCACTGTATACCAGAGTTTTTTCTGAATGATGTTGATGCAAATCCTCATCTGTTTATCAGCCATTTAAATAGCTGTTAGGGTGAGCCTGGGCTTTCTGTGGCAATGTTCTTGTAGATGAGGTTATTCGTTGTGACAAAAGTATTGCACCCCAGTTTGGGTCACTGTTTCACAACTGGCCCATCCCTTGAACTGTTGTTGCTTTAAAGGTTCTTCCTACCCAATGAATGGTAAGATAGCACAGAGGAGGGGGCCTAGTTATGGTTCAGCTTTTGCTCCTGGCTCATTCTATATTTTACCATCATAATATGGATTTTCAATTTTCAGCCTGGTAATATATGGTGTACTTGTTTCATTTTGTTGTGGTCTGTGCTCAGGGTTCTGGGAGTTTTGTTAACCAGGTAATACTGTGTGCAGGACACTTTTTGCTTCTTCATAGAAGATTTAGAATCAGATTTGAGGTACTGCTGATGCTAATATTTGGCTTGTCAATAGTCCCTTAATGCACATGTAAAGTAGACTGTGGTAGGATTGCTCTTATTTTGAAACTATTAGATAAATGTTTGAAGATATACCTGGCTTGTTTGTGGTTGTTCCAGAAGAAATAAATGCAGCAAAAGGAATTTGCTTTCAGGAACTTGGAGTGCCAGCATCAGTTTATAATCACAGTTTGCCATATTAAAACACAAACTAAGCCATGTATTTCCTGAGATAGATAATAAGTCATCAGCAAAAAAGGCCCCAGGTGTGACATCAAAAGACTATATCATTGATCAATATGTTTTCTGCACCATAAATAAAGCCACCTTTATCACTGATCAATATATTCTCTGCAACATAAATAAGGCCACCCAATGTTTCATGCAGAGTGAAGAGAGTGCTGTAAGTATTTACTAAAATTTCTAAATGAAATAGGAGTGGTTGCTCTTGGACGGACCTGCCAGGATGCATGAGCATGGATGCCGTTGTTAAAAGTCCAAGCTATTGACCAAAGAGTGAGCTCATCTCTAAACCTGAGCCTTCACAAGCAAAGCCGATAACTATCAGGAGTAGTCATTCAGAAGGACTAGGTTATGTAGCGTTTTACATAGTCTCTGTCCGAATTTCCCCAAGTGTTTTGACTTGATGATTCTGGGTCGTTAAACAAGGATTTTTTGGATTCTGATAGGCCTAATTAAACTAATAGAAATCGATGTCCAATACCTACAGTTAGGCTAAGGTCAACAATAGAATGAATTTTGGGTACAACCAAACATTCAATATAATAGGCATATCGTAATAATCAAACTGAAAAGAACACAATTAGTTCTTTAATTGCCCCCTCCCTCATTTGTCTTAATGATCATATCGGATGGGTTGCACCAACCCAAGGCTGGTATTCCTATGTTTCTCCACAATATCCCTTGAAGAGCCACTAGAAAGTCACGATGCTCATTCTATATTGTGGACAGTGGTCCCCCAATAGTATTAACCTTGATAGAGGATTGTCCATAGTGATAGAGACCTGTGCTGGTGTTATGGCTTGTTCAGAAACCGATGAAGGATGGCAAATCGTAACTCTGTGTAATGCTCATAGAGGTAACACTCTTTGTAACACATTCACAATAACCTACTGAGTTATATATATCATCGCTGCCTCGGAGGAGGCTGACTCTTGATATACAACAGGGTCTACAGAGTCATCCACTCAATTAGAGGTCTACACTATCTGCTTCTAGCTCTATTCTCACAAACGTGAGGCAGTGTGTCCTATTTGCTGCAAAAGCCCATGCACTGGGGTACTGAAGGAATGTGACTTGAGGGGAATAACCATTCCACAGTTGCCACTTCCTCCAAAAATATGTCACTCTAAATATCAAAGGGAATCTTTAGCAGTTAATTGCCTCCTGTTGCATGACAACGTCTAGGTGAATGTTTATGTGACATTCATAGTTATTTGTTAGAGTAACTGTAAAGGAGCATATGGTACTGCACGCTATTGTTGATCAAACACAATAACACATTTGGCATTGCCAAAAGATATGAGAAATTACGACTTTCAGGTGTATTAAAAGCTCGTTTAATTTTTCCATAAAATGTTGGCAGATCAAGAGGGATTGGTTGTAGGAGACTGTCAAAGTGAACCACCAAGGTCACTAAATAAACGAGCTTAACATTCTGGTAGCTTGTTGCAAAGCACTTAGGCTTAACTGAGAAGCAATATGTAAAGTACTTATGCAGTACTCAAAAAGTGAAAACTTAATACAAGAACAATCCCAGACCAATGTAGAAAAATGGAATAATGTTTAAAAAATAATTACACAAAAATAACCTAATTCCAACAAGCAGAACTGGAGATATGAATGTTTAAATAATGAATTAAAAATAGCGCTAAAAAAGCAAAAAGCACCAACTACAGTTATCTGATTGTGCTAGACCAGTTTAAAGTCAAAAGTTAAAGCCGACCACAATGGAGTGCGAGCTAGATACAAGGGCCCAGTTTATCCCAATGGAAAGTGCTTCTTTTGACTTAGAAACTTTTAAGAAGAAAAAGTGGTCATCAGCAAGTCCCCGGCATGGCACGCTGCAAGCTTTTTGAGAAGCAGGGCTCGATGGTGGCGGGTTACTGAAGAACTGAAGCTGTTGCTGATTAATGTGGGAAAGCTCACAGTTGACAATGTCTGTGCCTGGAAAGGCCTTGACTTTGATAGGATGCTGCCCAGTATTGGGTCCGGTGAAGCCCTCAATGTTCAGATTTATAAATGTTTCAGTAAGCTGAGTCTGAATGGCGATTCATCATCAATGACTGTGGTTTTGACGGCGATCCTAGTCTTGCTCTCTAGACAGATAGTTTGCAAAAGTTTTCTTAGTCCCACTCTTTGCAGTTTGGGGGCAGGAAGGGTGCCCTCACACAACCAAGGGCCTGGAACCTAGAGACACAACTTGGGGGTCAGGGCTTACTTCAACAGACAGCAGTGGCAGTGTCCAAAACTGGTTCAGTTGGTACTGGTCAGCTTGGCAGTTACAGAGAAAGAGGCATCTGGAACAATGTTGTGTCCCTCTTGCTCCACCATGACTAAAGAAAGGAGGGCAGGCAGGCATCCTTTGAAGCTCCGAAAGGGGCTGAGCACAGAGCCCCAGGCCATCCTTTCAAAGCCCTCTGTCCACTGTCAGGGAGCAATACACATTTCACGACAGGGGAGCCATCAGGGGTAAGGCAACAGCGGAACACTGGCAGGAAAGCCTTTTAGTATTATGCAGGAAAATGACCACTTTCTAAAAGTGTTAATTCCAAAATAGCAAGAAAAAATCTTACTTGATTGTTAAGTTGGACTTTAAATTACTAATAAAACGGTCACTGAACAATTTTTCTAGCCATTCCAAAACTGATTTTACCAGTTATTAAAAGTGTGAGTGTAAACCAGTGTTAACTTATGGAAGAGCAAGCCTTATCACAGTGAAAATCAACGTTGGAGGTTTTTCACTGCCACAACATGTAAAACTTAGCAGTACACATCTCATTTTTGTAACCCCTCCCATGCTCATGACTAGCTCAGCTCGTCATGAGCCACGGTGCTCCAGTGCTCATGACAAGCTGAGCTCGTCATGGCCCGTGGAACACTCGCACGCTGGGCTAATGTCCCTGCTGTGCTAAGCGTTCCAATAAACGGGCATGGTCGTGACGAGCTCAGCTCGTCATGAGCACCGGAGCACCATGGCTCATGACGAGCTCAGCTCGTCATGAGCATGGGGGCGCTGTGCGCGCCCCCCGCCCCCAGCACAGCAGGGGAATAGCCCCAGCAGCCAAGGGGTTAAATACAACAGACCCAGCCATGGGGTCTATTTAGGGTGTACATTAGGGGTGGCTTATAAGTATTAAAGTAGAAGATTTAGGCCTGGGAAAAGTATTGTTTTGCTAGGTCGAAAAGGCAGTTTACAACTGCACACCCAAGATGCAGTGGCAGGCATGGGGATATGTTTTACAGTACAACTTTAGTGGGTGCACAATGAGTGATTCAGACCACGTGTAGCATTTAATTTATAGGCACTGTGTTTAAGTGAGAACATTTACTAAGGACTGATAAGTAAATTAAATGTGCCAATGAGGGGTATGCCAATTCTACCATGTTTAGAGGGGAAGGCACAAGCATTTTACCACTAGTTAGCAGGAATAAAGTGTTCAGAGTCTTAAGGCCAGCAAAAATGGGTTCTGCACAAGACGCAAAAATCTGGGGGAATGCTGTGAACAAGATGGCTATTTCCAACATACTTCTTAGAGCTAAAAAATCCTAGCATTAAGATATTTAAAGGACAGGAGGTTTAGATCTAGATATGGTTTTGCAGATGCCTTGACAGATAAGATTTTGTAGCGCATGGTTAAAGCATTCAAGATTAATTTCATTGCAGTTTTTCCTAAAACAATACAATGTGGGACATTTCTTTAACTATTAGGTACGTTTGCTTTAAGGTATTAGCAGAATATAAAAACTAGTTCTGGCATTACTTTGCAGCTAAAATATCCACAGAGTTAGAGATGACATTGCTAAATCAAATGGTCATATATAAATTAAAATGGTGTCTGAAACTCTAGCATTAAACAGCACACTCGAACATGAAGTTAAAATAAAATGTCTTGGATCTAAGAGAATGTCTGATTAAGTTGGGGGAATGACCAAATAAGTTTGGCTTATGGGCAGCTCTTTAAAAGATGCCACTATCTCCGTGGCAATGTCTGATAAAACATAATTTTAGACAACACTAATGTTCAATGACTTGATGGATGCCTTTTCTAACAAACCTCGTCATGTGCAGCATTTTCAGCTAGAGTGAGACTAGACTCACAGTTCTGTGGTGTGATGCCTCATGTCTCTTCCAGGACTGTCTATCCGATAGTAGAGACCATTACTGACATTTAAAAAAACAACTCCTCAACAAAGAGAGGGCTAGAGGTTTATCACTTGTTGGAAGAGTAAGGGACTATTCCAAGACCTATTACTATAGAAAACATTTTAACATGTTGTAAAAAAAAGGAAAATAAAGATTTAAGTGACTCATGAAGTCATTGTAAACATTTCCTGTTGAAAAGTGAAAGACCCAGCCTTTATTCATTGTGCTTCTATAAATTGTACATACTGACCTCACTGTCTCTCAAGGCCAATCTATGCAGATCGGACTAGTACACACTTTATTTCTAGAGGTGCCCTCCTTTACATTTCCCTAAAATTCAAGAAGTGGCATCTGATCAAAAGCTGAATGTGAACAGTAGCCTCTTCCACCTAGCTTGTAGTATCACCAGGCCAAAACTACTTATATAGGTACCAGCTCTAGTGTGTTACAATAATGCCTGCATCGTTAGCTAGCTGGATGGACTTCCATGCAACAGCTTGTAAGTATGTCAAAATTTAAGATAACATGTTCTCATGATCAATAACCTAACTAGTTAATATAGTTATTGTTAACAATGCAGTAATATTGGGTCTTAAGTTCTCCAGCTTTTCACTTTGTCCTACCCCAGTGATGATTAAAAGTAAATATGTACAATTCTGTGTTTAGAACATTTCACTAGTTTTGGAATGTGCAAAAACATTATAGGCCAGATGTAGAAAGGATTTTTTCTTACACAAATGGCCCTATTCACAGAATGTGCTTTTCCAATGTACAATTGCCCAATATGTGATATAGTAACCTATTACCAAATCACAAATTGGATTTGCGATTCTGTATTAGGAAGGGACGTGTTAAGATCGTCCCTTCCTGACCGAATCGCAGTGGTATGTGTAAATATTTTGTGAATGAAATGCGGTCACAAAACATTTGCATTTTAACACTTACTTCAAGTAGGTAGTAATCCAATCACAAATCAGAAGGGGTCACCAAGGAGCCCCTTCCGTTTTGTAAATGTTTGTAAAATTATTTTTTATGAGCAGGCAGTGGTCCCACGGACAACTGCCTACTCTTAAAAAATCAAAAGAAAACTTTTCACTTTTCTTTTGAAACACATCCCATTTCCTCCTAAGGAAAAAGGGGTGCATTTTTTAAAAAAGAATTATGTGATTTATTGAAAATCACACATTGGTACATGGGTGTTTGTGATTACCAATTAGCGAATCGCAAAAATTAGCTTCTTGGTAATCGCTAACCATGCACTACGTACATCTGGCCCTATATTTCTAAAATGGGCCTTTTAAAAATGTTGGATGTTAAGTTCTTTTGTAATGCTATTCACACTTGTGAGTGGGCCTACCATGGGTAGTCACATTCCTTATGCCGGTTCTCATCTTCTTTCCTCTAGCATCACAGAGAGTAACTCCCATAAAACATCGGTTTGTGGGGCTGAATGTAAAGCACCAACATACTCTGAAGACAGGTGTTTCTGGAGAAACCCTTAGATAATGCATAGTCAGAGCACAGATGATAACTCAGAATTTGAAAGCACTTTCATTCAGTCATGGCAATAGATCAAGTGTAGCGGGAGGTAGTTCTGCATGACAGTACACATGTAAATGTCATTGCATATGTCATTTACGCTGTTCAGTGCTGGGAAGGAAAAAACACAAAGATCACGCGGCAGAACTGTGTTTCTTGAACAAATCATAATAAGCTTAGTAAAATTGCTTGCGATTTAGTGTTCAGACATTTTGGATTGATAAGCCTGCTGAGCACAACCACCAGCAAAAAAAAAATCAATTTCTCTCCCTGTAATATCTACAGGCTACAGGATGCAAATTACTGGAACGTAGTGGGTCCATCACAACCCGGCAACAGCAGTTAAATAACACCCAAAGGCAGGCGGAACAGTGGCTTTGCGCTCTCAGAGAGGCACCACAGATGCTTGGACTGACAGAAGATGCATGGAAGCAATAAACGAATTATACAAGTCTTACACATGCAATCTGATTATTCTGACCAAAGTGTTAATTGGATCCTAACTGCTAGATCTGATATGGGTAGTCTTGTAGCGGGAAACCTTTCAACGTGATGAACTGTAATTCACCGAGCTGCTTGAAGCACTTGTAATTTACTGCATGTCATGCTATGAGCAGCCTGACCTATGCACTCGGCATTACCTGTAATGCCGGAATCCTTTCAACGGAGCCGGTTGGTTCAAGTGCCAGACTTTTTCCAGACAGATTTAGCGCCTCTGCTCACGATCACACGTGGGCTTTGCTATTATATTAACGGTGATTGGACGCAATTCCCGCTGCAGTGCGTCACTGAGTTATGAGTCCCCACAAATATTAGCATTGCCTGCTGTTTGAATCAGGGGAGTTGGAGGGAGGGGGGGCGTCTGTTATTGTAAACCAAATCCGACCTGCGTGGGAAGAAAACTCTCTCGAGTCCAAGACATGAAAGCAGGCGAACACCTATTGAAATGGCCAAGACATATATGCACAAGAGAACCCCTGGTAGCGTCCGGAGACATGAACTTTTTGCACATCAGGTTGCTTGACCCTAATATGAAAACTGTTTCTGTACTAAGGGATCGACATTGTGTCTGTGCTCCTCATCTGGGAAACTAGAGGCCCTACTCAAAGACCGGCCCGGGGGTCTGCGTCTGTGAGAGACAACGTCTGCAACAAAAATAGGGGGCTTCCCCTCACAGGAACACCAGGTATAATCTGATTTTAGGTCATAGTCGACTTGCTACTCAGCCAAATCAGATTACACATACAATCAATTACTCTGTATTTGATATATGCTAGTGTACACAGCAATAAACAACATCAGTGTTACTGTGCTACATGTATAACCACTTGTAAATAACAAGGACCCCCTGAGTATGGATCAGTTTCCTGGGTCAGGGCAAAAAGTATAATGACAAAGAACAGGCGTCTTATACTGTGCTACATGTATAACCACTCCCATCATGGTTCATACATTGAGGATACACGCGTGGTCATGCTGATACTTTGACCCTGTGTAGCACCTTATAGAGGTCACAGGTGTGAACGGAGACTACATCCCCAACACCTGCACTTTTTTGTGCCTCCCAGGTTTGCCACAAAGGGCACAATAATGAGGAGAGGGATGGAACTCTGGTGTAGGAATTACTGTTATTGCACCTGTTGCTCCCGTGAAGTGTGGGCCCTAAATTCCATTGAAAACCTTGTAAATCACAGGCACAATGCAAGACCCTTCAGAGGTGGGTCATGTTTCCAAGGTGACGAGTACAGGTGTGATCTAGGTCCCTTAGTATACAAACATGTTTTTATATTTAGGTAAGCCAACCTGAGGTACACGCTCAGTGTTCTTATTGTTCATACCGATACGGGCTAGACGGTACCCCTCGTGTTGTACTTTTTGCTACTTTATTGTAAACATTGCCATGAAATGGCCTGTTTCTAGGGAGCTAATGTTTTTGTATTGTGTCTTTAAAAATGAAATCAACTAAATAACTATACTACTAAGGTATACATTACCCATAGTTAAACTTAAAAAAATTAATTAAACACAGGCTATTTGATCTCAATTTACATCAAAGTTAATGATGTAATCTTTAGTAGTGCTAGCCTCCCATAATAAAAAGAGATATCTCTGCATGATGATGATGAGCCTAAGGTTCGCCACTAAAACATGCGCAGATCAGCAGATCACACATTGTAATGCAGGCATGGGCCACTCAGTGTTCCATCTTTCCAAAAGTTAGCAAATTGAGTGCAATTAAGTTAGGTAGCCTTAAAATGTCACAACATCTGTTCTTTACAGTGCTTAGAAATTAGAGTAGTGTGGTATGAAGCGCTATTTTGAAACAGATCATTCTTATATTTTTATTAGGGGTTAGCGGGAGGTGAAGCTGGAGCTGCTAAAACAGCACATTGAAACATGATCATTAAAGTGCTTAAGGCGTTGATAAATGTGCACGGTTGTATATGTCACACTTTATCCTGGAGACCGCGCTCTGGTTTATTAAGGAGTACAGTTTGAAGGAGTGTGGCTGAGCCTCAGTCCCTTTGAATAAATCACCTGTGAAAGATGTGTTGCAGCTGCAACTTCATCTCTGAGAGGGCTGTTGGGTGAGTTGCGCTCGCTTGCTGTTGTTTACCTTAATGCACTGCATGTTGAGCAGTATCTAAGTTGGCAGAGCTGGAGACATCATTGATCTGTCCTTATTAGCCTGGGTATTGGCACAGAGTAATTGCTGCAGATCTAGCTGGCTTCTCCCGCCTCTCGCCGCCTGCTTCCATGGAGGCTCACCTCTGTCACGTAGAGAGCCTCATCAGTGGCTCCAAGTGCACAGAGAGCTCCTAATGATCTGAAATTCTTCTGAGAAGTTGGTGATGTTTTCTCATCAGGATCCAATTTAGGGTGCTTTGTTCCATTCTTGAACTTTGCAGCCATGGAAAAGCACGTCTGTTTGTAGGCTTCTCTGTGGTGAGCCGGAAACCAGAGTACCAGACACTCCTCCGCGAGATCTTTCAAGAGGCTGACACCTTTTCAAGGAACACTTATGAGCCGGTGGCTACTGTGTATCTCACATGCGTGTGTCTCAGTCCAGAAACGTCATTAGAGTATTTTCTCTAAAAATTAAATGAACCTCATATGTTCCTATTGCATATTGTTTTGTAGGTAATTTTTACATAGCTTGGTAGTAGCACTGCATCGGAAAGCCAGTGTAGCCATCAGGTATCAAGGGCAGACCTGAGCTTCCTCCTCATATATAATTCGCTGCTAGGGGAGTGGTAATTCTGATATTCAGTGACAAGGTTTCACGCACAGTTGAAAAGACAGCGGGAGCGTGTTGGATCTGGTAGGCTGTAAATGCTGATTTTCTGATGTTCACTTTTTGCGCAGATGTTTATGGTGAGACGCTTTCATAAATGCTTATTACTGTTAGCCCTTCCAAGTGTAATTTCCAGGAGTTGAGAAAAAAAATCTGCATTTCAACCACCATTTCTCTCTATTCACCGCACTTGTCAATCAGCTGGTTGCTGTATCTACAGGAATGGAGGTGTTATACTCTGGCAATTATCATGTCATATACTTGAAAATGTAAATGAATGTGTGTGTAAAATTAAATTTATGGGTTGTCAGTGAAGAATAAGAACCAGGAGAGCAATTACTTATCTACTTTCATCTTTTGAGATCTGATGCATCAAGCAGAAAGCCAGGCAGCTAAATGCTGGAATTAGCATTGTGCGGGTCTTGGGATGAATGGGCCAGTGTCTCGGGCTGCTTCTCGGCCTCTTTGTTTTGGAGACTAGTGAAATTAAGATGATTATCATCCATCAATCTAGGAGAAAGCCTAGGAAAGCATGAAAGGCGCTTCCTTCTCATATTTATTTTTGCTGTCGTTGCGAGTTGTCTTTTATTAGGACAGCTCCCCTTTTTGTTGAAATGAATATTATTTTGGTTAAATTTATTAGCCCTATCAGAAAGCCACATTGTTTTGTTTTCTTTGTCTGCAGTTTAAGTATTGCTTTGCCATTAAATGTGCTTGCCCATACTTAATACATTGGATGCATTTTCAGTAGAGTTATGACGCGTTCGAACAGTTGTGGGCATTCTTGGCTCTTTTAGTGCGGATCAGTGCAAACTGGTGACCTTCATGAGTCGATCCGACATTGCATTTAGAAATTAAATATTTGCTGAAACTGACTCTACCATGAAGAGCCGCGGGTGGTCATTTGAAAATGCTTGTTTTTTTCCGTATTTGGTAAAACTCGAGCGGGTTGATCGTGTCATCAGATGTGTTCTGTTCGAAGGCAGAGTTGTGTTCTTTGTTGTGTTAAAGGGAGTTCTCACACGTATGGCATGGGCTGTGTTGACACATTAAAGCGAGGTGCCCCTTACCTCCGGTTGTGTTGGGAGGCGGAGGAACAATGGGCGCTTTTGTTTGAATATGAATGTGCTTGAGATGGGAAACTGACCTTCAGCTGTGATTTCAGTTCATCAGGATTAGTCAAGCTGGGCGATCAAGAGCTCTAATGCATAATGATTTATCAAATGAAAAATGTGTAGTGACCATGCAAATGTTTCTGCTAATCTAAGAGAGGAACTTTAGCTTTCACAAGAAGGAAACGCAAGGGCATGTCAAGGCCCAAAGCAGAGACGTGTGTACAATAACTCGAGCTGCTTGTTTAGCTCGAGTGAGATTTGAAGTTCATTCTTGGCCCCTTCGCAAATGGGATGGTGCCTTGTGTGTCACTTGTAATCTCCTCAACAACAGGGGCACGAGCAGTTTGTGTGTGCACGCTGTAAAGAGAGCCTGTTTTAATCTGGCTGAAAATGTTTGCAAGTGACCGAAGACCTGTCTGGAAGCAGAGTGTGTAGCAGTGAAAGGAATCCTGCGTCCTATACTTTCCAGGAAGATGCAGTGACATTTTCTGAAACTAAGGAAATGGATATTAGAAACGCGACAATGTGGTGTACCACAGGGGTCACGTCCCTCGTGTTATATTCTTTTCAGGATTCCCTAGCCCACTTGCTTCGGAATGCTTGTGCTCAGCTGTTGCTTTCAGATACAAATGAGGCCATGTTTAGTTCTGCAGCCATTAGAAGGGGAGGAGGTGGGGGAAGGCCGTGACATGAGGGTCATTGTGCATCACACCAAGTTGTATTGTGTATCACGCCCTGCTTTATTGTGTATCTCAACCTGCTGTCTACATTTCACACAGGGTTGGATTCATATTCACATCATTCTTGTCCATGAGGACTTCATGCCAAAAGAGAACAGCCCCCTGGCCTGAAAGCTCTACTTACCACTTTTGATTGTGATTGTAACTTTCTATTAGTACTTATCTTGAAGAAGTGTATAAATACCCTGGTAAGGTTGGCATGCATCATGTGTCCCTACTTTCTGGACTGTCACTGGACGGTGCAATACTGCTGCACTCTTTGGATACCACATTTCATGCGACAGAGTGATGTGTTCGCAATGAACACATCACTCTGGTTGAAGTTGTGACTGGATGTATCTTATCTGACTGAAAAGGCGGAGGCCGAGCAGTCAGGCCTGTAACCAGATGCGTTTCTGTAACCACGCAGCACTTCAGCATTGCCAGGCAAACGCCTACTAGTAGGTTTGTAACGCATGGTTTGCCAACCTCCATTGCGGAAAAGATTTTGACTGTGATAAATAAACCGGTTGCGTGCCTCCTATGTGTGCATTGCGGCGATGCACGGAGCGAGTGACATGTTTCTGGTGAGGTCACTGAAGAAGCAGGGTCATCTCGGAGGGCCAATGAGATTGTTACCACCAGAATGGTGGCTGTACAAATGCCTGCACGGGCTTTGGCCACCTCACAGGTGTGGAAAGGTGTGTCTTGCTGGTCCCTTTCGTGAGAATAATGGTTCTCACTACACTGCAGGACTGCACAGGCTGGATGAAAGTGGTGTGAATTGCAGTGGGGCACATATTGGGCCACAGCAAATAAAACGCAATAGAGCGACCTACAAGGGTCAATGGGAAAGAGTGTGTGTGTGCCTGTGTCGGTGTGTGCGCGCACGTGTATGTGTACATATTACATTTGACTTTGTATGTGTATGCAGATATCACTATCTATAGGTTTGTAAGTACATAGGTATTTACACACATACGTGCAAAACCAGATTAAATATTTCAAGCAAACAAAGGTGTGGGGCAAATAAATGTGCGTGTCAATGTGCAGGGTCTGTTTTCAGTGCCTTTCCGAGCACACGCAACTGCTGCGGTGGAGGGGGCCCAGAGGGACCAGGACAAACAGAGCTGGGGTCGGGTTCCCATCTGACCCCCCTCTGGAGAGGCCGGTGCCACTGCCATGCTTTTGCTTGCAGTTGCAGCGATTGGCTGATTCTGCCCCTGTGTTATTTCAGTATGTGTAGGGAGGTGTAGCCGTAAAGCATGGTAGAAAGGCGCAGGGATAAATCAAAAGCCCTCAAACATGGTTTACAAATACGCTCGATTCAGATAAAATAAGCCATTCATGAATCCTGCACGGTGTGCTCTGAAATCTAAGAGCGGTGTACATTTCTTCTGAATGCGAGTTTGGGATTCCTCCCAACATTCTAGCAAACAGTGACTAAAGCGCGCGAATATTCAATCCTATCAAACGCTACTTCAGTGCATTTATTGATAACTGTAGCCGTGATGCTGTTAACATGCTGCAAAGCAGTATTTATAGCAATGATTGCTTTTATTTACCCAGAGAATGAAGTGGGTTCCTCCTCTCTCCCTGAAAAGAAAGTGATTGCTTTTTCAAAGGTTGCAAACTTGGCAGGCTGACAAGCTATTTGATTATGTGCTGCTTAGTACAAGCAATGCCTTCAAAGAGTGCATCTGCTCGAGACGCCCAGCACATACCTCGGGCGCTCGAGCGAGCCTCCCCTCCCGCTCTCGTCGTGCTGGGAGAGCGCAGGCAGCGCACGGAGAGGAAGGGGAACGCCATCTAAGGCGCGGAGAGGGGAAGCGGTCCTTTACAGTTCCAGGCAGGGCAAACTTTAGTAACTTGCGGCCATGTGAAGATCCGCAGGACTGTGCTGGAAACAACTGGAGGACTGTGGCAAGTACCCCAGACGGCCTCGACTGCAGCACCTCAGCACCGCATGGTGCATGCATCCCGCCGCCCTTTGCTCGAGTATGTATTTGTGAAGGACGGATGAGCAATTTCCGATCAAAACAGATAGATATTGTAATCTCTGTAGATATCGTTTGCTGCAGAAGTGAGCAGTTTTTCAAAGACTTCCCGTTTGAGTGTCTCCTTTCCCCATAGCGCTTGGCGCGTTTCTGCTTCTCCTTGTTGATTTTGAAGGGCTGTAAAAGCTGCTGCGTGCTCGTGTTACTTGTAAGGGGCACCGGCGATGGGTGCTGCGCTTGCACTCGCCCCTGGGAGGTGTGTTCTTAGAGCCTGAGCCTTGTACCCTCTGCTGCCTCTGAGGAGAAAGTCCCGCACTGAGTGGCAGGGCGCCGCCCGACGGGCGCTGCAGGCTGCACACGTGGGGCTGCTCCGGGAAAGTTTCATCTCGGTCTTTTCTTCTCCTGGAGGCGCCGAGGAGCCTGAAGACCTGTCTCTCTTTCCCGTGCAGGTTCCTGTGTCGGTGGCCATGATGACTCCGCAGGTGATCACCCCTCAGCAAATGCAGCAGATTCTTCAGCAGCAGGTGTTGTCTCCACAGCAGCTCCAGGCACTTCTCCAGCAGCAACAAGCAGTGATGCTGCAGCAGGTAAGGCGCAGTGCCGGCTCCGCTCTGAGGTGGTCGCCAGTTTAGTGGCATGATGGTCTTTTAATTCATCTGCTCTTTGCAAAGGTAAATGGCACATATCACCTTTGATGTAATAATACGACTTTATACCCAGATTTATTATGGGCACACTTTCTTGTTGGGGAGGGGAACTACATATGTAATAACTCCTTTGGTGCAACAGCAAGCAAGCCGCAATCACTTGACCCGTTAGCCTCACCTGCCATGTCCTTTGAAACTTGCTGTTCAACATAGTTCAGCTGGGCAAGTGTAACAAAAACTCACAGCCGCAGATTATTCCCAGCTTTGCACAAGACAGAAGGGGACCATGTGTTTTACTTCTAATAAGACAATTGTATGTTATGGTTTTACTTCAAAATGAACGTGGCCAACAGATACTTAAAAGGGAAAGATACATTCATCCCGTAAAATAAGGCAAAAAATGGATTATGAGCCATTTCCTTTGTAATAGCTATAGGAAAAGCAGTGTTGCTTCGCAGTGCATCATAATGGGGTAGCAAAAGTAATTATTTTAATGGAAATGTATATTCAGCTGTAATGCATCAGATCGTGTATTAATTGTTAAAGTGATTTCCATGACTGCTTTTAAAACTGCTGGTGTGTGATTTGCTGATTGATCACACCTGGCCTCACACAAGGGGGGTGGGGGGGAGATATATTAATTAACATGCTATTGAGTATTAGACAGTTGTATATTTGTTTACTCAGAATTCCTTATTTCATATGGATGATAGAGTGTGCCCAATGTCTGTGTTTTGTATTTTAGAAGATGATTTCCATTTTAGAGTTGGGAACTGCTTTGTTTTTGCACTTAGTGCACTTTTAAACCCCTGTCTGTTTACGCATAGGTTTTCTGCCGTGGAAATAGGATGCATTCAATTTCATGTGACTTACAGCCTCTGTCAAGTTGGTGTTTGAATTCCTACTTTAATTAACTTAATGGCGAGTTTAACATATACATGCTTAGAAGAATGCAGGTGATTGGTAATGCTTGAAACTTTGCCTTTGTTAAAGTCAAAATCGTTTATTCAGCAACAACTCCAAGAGTTTTACAAGAAACAGCAAGAACAGTTACATCTTCAGCTTTTGCAACAACAGCAACAACAGCAGCAACAGCAGCAACAGCAGCAGCAGCAACAACATCAACAGCAGCAACAGCAGCAACAACAGCAGCAACAACAGCAGCAACAGCAACACCCAGGAAAGCAAGCAAAAGAGGTACGTTTGAAATGTTGTTAGATTAGCTGACAGGTGAGTCAGATGGCATTGCGACATGTAGTGTTTAATTTGTAAATAAATAAGTGCAATGGCCCTCATCAAAAGGCCACTGCAGCTTGCACCACCCATTGCCCCTACCAGTGACTGTACCAAAACAACTACTAAACTTCATACACCTACAAGTGTGACACTTATGACAATTCCAGGCCCCCAAATTTATAAAAATGGCTTATGTGGCGGGTATTATTAATTCTTAACGTATGTTAACCCCTTCCCTGTGGGGCTAATTCCTCCACACTGTGGTGAGCACACGGGGGGGTGTGCATGGCGCCGCGGTGCTCGTGACGAGACCAGGTCATCATGAGTTACCGTGGAGCTGTGCTCATGACGGCCTGGGCTCATCACGACCCCGCCCACTGATTAATTCTCCCGCACAGGTGGGAAGTTAACCGCACGTGGGCGGAGCGGCGCCGTTATGACGAGACCAGGCCATCACGTTAACAGCTCAACTGTGACTCATGACTGTCTAGTCTCATCAAGAGCACACAAGGGGTTAAATCAAAAAACTGTTATTGTGCTAAACTCTAAATTAGACAAAAAGCACCACTACCTGGCAGACTTTCATAAGTGCTAATGTTGACAATTAAGTGCTGGTACCCAGCACCTCTAACCACAGTCTCAAATTAAGCACTGGTGACAAGACATACTGATATTATGGCTCGTGCTGTCAAAAATGCTTTCATAACTATTATTATACATGTTGCCACCATATAGAAGCAGTGACAGCGTAACTCTCATACGCTTATTTCAGTAAAATAGAGAGATGGAGCCTGAAAGTTATTATGCGATGTTAGTGTTATTTACTGTTCATTAGTTGATCATAGTGTACAGAGATCGTCCTGTGTGGTGTACAAAGTACTGATTAGTTGGTATTCAGATAACATCTAATGTGGCGTGGGGACCCTTTCTCCTCAGTGGCACCTCTCAGAGATCATGCAAATGTACCCTATTGTTGGGAAACTGGTAGAGCATAGATTTCAAAGTCGCAGCCCTTGATTAATGAACTGCTACAGTAGATTTGGACTGGCGTGAAGAAAGTTAGAATTTGATGTGCTCATAAATCAATCTGACAAGCCGGCGTCTGCAGCCTAGCATCCACTTGTCAGAAAACTGCATGAAATACAAACATTATACAAACAAAACATGTTGAAGGAGTTAAATTGCTCAGCAGGTATTGTGCACAGTGTCTGCAAGTTGTCCATTATGCAAACGTACAGGAAAAGCTCTGCACTCCCGGGGCTTTGTTTCTGGTTGGATTTGTGAATAGACGTTCAGACAGCCATCAGCTACAGAATGGAAATGACTCCCTTATTTCTCCCGAGGCTTTGGGCAATCCACATGACTTGCTCCATTATGCAGTCTGTTTTCCAGTGAGCGCATCAGAAGTTTCGCTTTTCCCCAAACTAAAAACGAAAGGTCTTCCACGGCAGCTTGTCGTTCTTTGAAGTGTGACTGCCTCACCATATTCTCCAGAGCTCAGAGAACTCTGATTTGTCTTGTAATGCCTGACAAAATTTGAAGTTATACTTTTGCGTATGATAGGGTAATACTGTGCCTTGAATGTAAAGCTAGCTTTTATGTTTTCCACCATGCAGAGAGAAAGACAGCTAACATGCCAGTGACATGGAGGCTCAAGTCGAGTTTGTTAGTAGATCTCCAGGGACCACATATCTGGGTGGGATTTAACCTATTCAGCTGAAATTATCAAACCAACCTTTGCAGCAGAAATTGCTGCAAATAAACTGTTACATGTTTAGTTTATCTATGTACCATCTCTAAGAGATGACAATGGTTTTCCTTTCAAAGCAGGTTTTACTCATTTAAGCCTGAGTTCATAACAAAAGTGTATGAGGTCGATGCTTAATGAACTACTCAGATCAGCAAATTGAAAGTGAGGTCTGTTCATGTCTGTGCTTTTTGAAAACATTACCCATGTACCCAATCCTGAAAGAAGGCCTTCACATTGAAAGGTCCCTGACTGCGAAATATAGAACTGTACTGTTTATGCTCTAATGAACATGCATGGCCCACGTGCATGACCCATTCCTATATATTAATTGGTTTTGCCATCTGCAGTTGAGCAAAGATGGAGACCTGCTGGTGGCAAGAGGATTCAGCTGCTGGTAACGTCATAGGATGAGTCCTGAGGAGGTGTCCCTAAAAGTACAATATTCTGGATTTCACTGTCTATTGCTTATTTATTTCTACCCTTATCAAAAGGTAAAACAATAATGAAAAAAAGTATTCCGCAGCAGTTCGATATATCATGAGTGATATTGTGCTTTGGTGCAGCAGTTCACACAGAGTTCATTAACGTGCATGGTTTACACCTACCCAGTTGCCATAAAGGAAAGTTGGCAAAGCTCATTCCTTAATGGCAGTGCATTTTTGTAAATAAGGGATGTGCTGACATTTGCACACACAAACCCTATATGCGTGTCCATTGTTGGAAACATTTGAATGATTTTTGACCATTTCATATATTCAAATTACTTCAGTCTCAACTGTCATTTTTGACTAGGAGTTTCGTGATCATATGGTGTTCACTTGCCTTACTACTACCCCTGTAAACAAATCTTAATGATCCCTTTTGTCGAATTTCAAACAATTGTCATATCACAATAAACTCTAATCTCTTTGCTAGACTTAACACCACATTCATACAGTTGATCGCAACCTTACAACACTTTCCTTACTCAGTGTTACAGACATCCTCCTTAGACAGATCTGTGCCTAACTTTTAACTCGATTCTGCACAATATCTCAGTGCTCAGACACATCCAGGTAAACTATATTATCGCTGCAGGTCCCTCAGGGTATACTATGTGGACCTTTATTTTTTCATGCTTTACAATTCCCTGATAGCACGTGGAACCTACACAGTTTGGTAATCTTTCATATCGTCATGCGTACTAACAACGATCGAGGAAAATATATACTGACACTGGTTTCTATGATAATTATTGCATTATTTGCAAAAAAGTTCTAAATGCAGATAATAGTCTAGTGAAAAACGTAAGTGCAGGCAACTCAGTGTTCAAGTGTGACAACGATATATCAAAATATACACAAATGAAGCAAAATGTAAAAGTTCACTGCTTATGTGTTTACAAGGGAAAACAGTTGTGTATATTCCATTACAGCATGTGAAACAGTTATTTCTCAAAACAACCTAGTGAAAGCATTTGGCGACGTTTTGACCCCTGTAGAATCTCGGGGTCTCCTCAGGACAATAGTCGTCTGACTTATTACCAAGAGTGTCTATCCACTGATCAAGAAATCGATCAACTGAGGACTCGTCTAGATGTTCTGTTTGATATTTCAGTGGAAAACTATTTTCAAGGTGTAGTGCCAATGTCACCACCACTACCGCTGGGCATGTCTCAGTCTGCCTGTGTGCTTCCTTCTTTCAAGAATTAGGCTAACCGAGACATCTATATCGATAGTTTAAAAATTATAGATGCGAATAGTCATGCCCCGAATTGGTGTAAAGAGGGTGGCCTATAGTAGTCTGAAAAGAGTCCCACAGTGGACACTATTTTGCATGTAAATTACATGGTCCCTGGTCCACGTGGGCATAGAAGGGGTTGTACTTGTGAGAATACATACTTACACTTCCCTGGGCAATATAATGCATACTTCCGGTTCTCATGTCTGTATGCTGATAGCACGTATCTCTTTTTTTCTGTTAGTTGCCCCTCTTAGTCTGTCATTCCTGTGCAGCATCCCACTCACCAGCCATCTCATATTCACTCAAAACACCAACACCTTTGTCACAGCTAATAAATATTTTGATCACTTGTGAGATTTGGAAATTGCATTTGATTTACTTGTAGTTCTGCAACACATAAACGAGTAAACATCAGTAAGATTAATCTTTCTGGAGTACTTATGCTTTGAGTCCTCTTCTTCCAGCTAGAACCAAGAGTTGTCTTTATTCCAGCAAGGCCATTTTATGTGAGACGTTTCGTGGGAGATCGTGGAATGCTGTGAATAAGTGATTGAGAGGTGCTTGGCTTATCCTATGCACTAGCCAATGAGTGGATAATTTTCCATACTAATCCTACCTACCTTCTCACCTTATGCACCCATCTGTTTGCAGAACTTCTGCTTCACTTTACTGTAAAAATTCCCAGAAACCTACATCTAAGATAGCTAATATTTCTTTTTACTGGGAAAACTCCAGGCAGTCCCTAGCCACTTTTCTATTTTGATGAGCTCTCCTTCCCTCTGTCAGAGTCACTACTTGTTCTCCTTCTCGCTGGGCTTAGAGTCAAAGGGTCTAGGAAGGCTTTGTGAAAGAATGGGAGCAGCTCCTCATAGGCAGAGTCATCAACTTCGGTTAGGAATTCATATTGTCCCTTGGAGTGTGATGAGTGCCAGAACTAAGTTTAAGCCAGTTTTTGCTCGCAGCTTACAGTACATTGTTATAAATTAGTTTTTGCCTACACACTTTGGTAATCTTTCATATCAACATGAGTACTGACAACGATAAAGAAAAATATATACTGACACAGGTTTCTGTGATAATTATTGTATTATTTGCAAAAAGGTTTTAAATGCAGATAATAGTATAGTAAATAATGTAAGTGCAGGTGACTCATTGCTCAAGTGTGACAATGATATATATAAATATACACATAAGAAGCAAAATGTAAAAGTTCACTGCTTCTGTATTTACAAGGGAAGACACGTGTATATTCAATTACAGCATGTGAAGCAGTTATTTCTCAAAACAACCTAGTGAAACCATGTGTTGACGTTTCGACCCTTGTAGAATCCCGGGGTCTCCTCAGGACAATAGTCTTCTGACTTATTATCAAGAGTGTCTATCCGCTGATCAAGGAATCGATCAACTGGGGACTCGCCTAGATGTTCTGTTTGATAGTGAAAAACTATTTTCAAGGTTTAGTGCCAATGTCACCACCACTACCACTTCTGCTTCACTTTACTGTAAAAATTCCCAGAAACCTACATCTAAGATAGCTGAAATGTTTTTTTACTGGGAAAACTCCAGGCAGTCCCTAGCCACTTTCCTATTTTGATGAGCTCTCCTTCCCTCTGTCAGAGTCACTACTTGTTCTCCTTCTTGCTGGGCTTAAAGCCAAAGGGTCTAGAAAGGCTTTATGAAAGAATGGGAGCAGCTCCTCATAGGCAGAGTCATCAACTCCAGTCAGGAATTCGTATTTTCCCTTGGAGTGTGATGAGTGGCAGAACTAAGTTTAAGCCAGTTTCGGCTCGCAGCTCACAGTACATTGTTATAAAGTTGTTTTTGCCGTAAAGGTATCGAAAATCTGATTTCACCTTGAAAATTAATTTTTAATTCTTTTTCTAGCATTTTTCCAAGTGGAGATTTGAAATACGTATTTGAATTACCTGTAGGTCTATGGAAAATCTAGCTTTGCATAAGTTGTGTAAAAATGCTTTTATGCTTCAGTTTCTATGTGTGCACCTATTTCAAATATGTAGTAGGATTTTCTTTGTATATTAGGCACGATTCCTTTTGGGTTTTCAAGGCAGAATTTAGAGGTGACTTATTAATATATAAAAATAGTTTATCCTATATTGCAGGCACTTTTTCTTGCCATGTGTTACTGCAGTTCTTTTAAATTGCAGCCCAGTCATATCTGTCGGTAGCATAAATATATACTCCATCCTACTTACAGCGCAGAACGTCCATGTCTTTGGTGAATTTATTTTACCATTAACCATTGCTTATTTTATGAATACCATTTAGAGTCCATAACACACACACTGTATCAATTAAATATATGTGTAACAGCGCACAGAATCCTAATATCCACACAATATTGGAGATGGAAGCAAGACAGTCTCCAACCACCGGAACCAAGTTGCTTGGCTCTATGTCAAAAAGATGTAAACCTACAAACATTAGCCTCCTAACACTACTTAACTGAAACTCTTTAACAGAGAGTGTAAAATCTGTCCACAGTCTCTGTACATTCAAAAGAACTTTGAATGCTCACATTCTATGTCTGAGTTCACACTCGATTAGGCATAAATTGATCACGCTCTAGAAACATCATAATTTAATGCCATTCTTTAATGTAGTACCTAGAGTTTTGCATCCTAGTGTGGCCTAGTTATCTGACCTACAAGCAGTGCAACCATACGACATTGAGGTGCAGGTTTACAAACACTTTGCATTGGGTTTGAGTTACCCAATGCAAAGATTGATGGTGGGATTTACAACCCAACATAAATCCCAAATTGCTTTGGATTATAACCTCAAATAATGCAAAGCTGTGCAGTGCACAGTCTTGCATTACTTTGTGTCAAGTGGGTGTTCTCTGGTTAGTGCATGGGGTGCCATTGCAACTACTCTTAGGTTTTGATGCAAATCCCAATTAAAAAAGAATTGTTAATAGAGGTTTTTGCCAAAATCCTGGACCTCCTCGAGGCTGTGTAACAAAATTAAATGTTTTAATTTTTCCTCATTTTTCCCACTGTGCGTTTGTGGTGTACATATACAAAGTGGGAAATGCCTTAATGCATCATTTTTGTATTGGAAGGAAACTGTTCCAGCATAAAACATACACATCACCACAACACAGGTTCCCTTGCACTATGGTGCAAGGTTGTCTTCATTAGAGAATGGCAGCCAAAAGTACCCCAGCGCAGGCAGAGAGCTCAACAGCACCTCATATTAATGAATATGGCACTGTTCTGCCTTTTCTGTACATGCTGTGCTGTGTTGCATGACTTCTACATAAATGTGGGCTAGATGGTATACAATGTACATAAAATGCATCAATACATGAAAGGGACTGTCAATGTGTTGTTCGCCATTTACAAAAGATCCCCTTCACCACCTATGTACATAACCAGCCAATTACCTATTGTACTGTAATAGTGATATATGAAATATTATCAGTAGAAATGCTTTTCAGCAATAAATACAAAAATGGAGCACACAGAAATATACTTTTTCTTTGAACGTGCGCACCACTCTTATATAAACTTACATGTTTTGTGTATCTGACTTCATATTTAATGAATCCTTCTTTAAAAAAACATATTTTTTGATGAATATTCCTTTTGAATCCTGAAGTTAAAGCAAATGGTTTCCTTCCAAGATGTATCAAAAAAAGCGCATCCAGTGAAACGGGGCTCTCATAATGGGGATGCCCTGTCCTTAATAGCAACGCACATTTACGGTTTATGAGCACCTTTTTATTTAAGAACTATGATGAAAGGCAGACAGTTCACATTTTCCATTTCCACTTGTCAATGTAGACTTACTTCTGCTCTTGATTTATTTTCTTAGCAGCAGCAGTTGGCAGCCCAGCAGCTTGTCTTCCAACAGCAGCTTCTCCAGATGCAACAACTCCAGCAACAACAACATCTGCTGAACCTGCAGCGGCAGGGATTAATATCCATCCCATCTAGCCAGTCCTCGCTCCCTGTTCAGCCTCTTCCACAAGGTAAGACACGAATTTACCTCATGCTCAACACTTTTCAGAGCTTGCAATTCCATTTGCTATTTACTTACCCTGTCCCCTCTTTTGTACAGTTAATCGCATCATTGAATACTCAGGTTACTATGAAATGTGCAGCCTTCACTAATGACAATATGTAAGAATATACAAATGAGCTACAGTGCTATAATATCTTACTATGAACAGTAAATGGCACTCTTCTGTGTCCTTATTCAGCCCTGACGCTCGTCTCTTCTTGTCTCTTCCTCAAGGTCATACACGTCTCATGGCTGAGGCCCTCTGCTTTTTTTTATAGTACTAGGCTTCAATTAATTCTAGTATGCAACACACGCCTGTAGGTCATGTGATCGGAAGGAAACCTTGAAGAGGCAATAGAAGCAAAACTGTTTATGACCATTTATATTTAAGGTTAGCAACCTGCTATGTTCTATTTTCATTAGGATTCGTATTATTTTCCTAAAGTGAGGTAAATATCTTCAATCTTTAAATGCATCCAAACCTCATGATATTCAGCGAAACATACACCACCAGCCTCGTTTATACACCCGTCCTAAAAACAGCTTGTTTCAAGATGAGTTTTTTTTATCACAATGCAACAGATAAAAGACAAGAAAGATCTCCAGGCAACTTCAGATAAATGCACACACATTGGAAGTAAAGGAGACCTTATAAAACGCTAGAAGTATATTTCTCCTGCAGAATTTCTTGAGCAGACATGTCTGGGTTAAACCTGAGCGTAGTGGGCATAGTGGGGCTATGCGGAGATTCATGGAGTCTCAAACAAACTTCGTGGAAGTCCGTGGAGCTCCTCTACGCCACCCGCCTCCACCCCCCACTATTACAAGTAAGTAATCATTAATTAAAAATATTTAAAACCACTCACCTCTGTACTGCGCCGTCCCTGGGCTGCAGTCCTCATCTTCCTCGCCATATCGGTAATCCTGGTAAAAACTGTGCATGCGCGTGCGACCGTGCATGCACATTTCTCAAAAGAAATGCGCATGGATGGGCCCACGCGCATGCGCAGTTTTCACCAGGATTAACGATACGGCGAGGAAGAGGAGGACTGCAGCCGGGAGACAGCGCAGTACAGAGGTAAGTGGCTTTAAATGTATTTTTAATTAATGTTTACCTACTTGTAATAGTGGGGTTGGAGGCGGGGGCTGGCCAACTCTGCTCCGCTGCGGAGTTTGCGGAGATTTGCCTTCTCCGCGTTCTCCGTGGAACGCGGAGAAGGCAAATCTCTGCACACTCCGTGGGCGGAGGTCTCCGCCTGGGGTTAGTCTGGTTATTGTCCTCACTTGCAGCGAGGAAACATTACAACATTTGGATGGATGAGCTGTGGGTTTATCTCAGTGTCTCCAAAATAGAAAGTCTTTTTTTCAGGGAGCAATCACATGCCACCACGCTTTATAAGAACTAGCTGAGAAATAGTGCGCAAAAGATATTCAGTTTTGGATTGATATATTTATTAAAATGTTTCGTTAGTCACCTTAAAGCAGATACGTTCGCACTAGAAACCAGTTCAGTGTTTTACCTGCTAAAATAACGTGGCCCCTTTTTCTTATAACAAATTCAACACTGTATTATAGGTCTGGTAGGATATGTGATTACAAGAGTCAGAAAGGGCTGCATGTAATCTGTTACAGTGGTCCAACCTAGAACTTTTTATGGGCCCAGTACAATGTCACGTTCCTTTGTACTTGATGGAGGAAGAAGCTTCTTCATAAATTACAGTAGTCAGGAACTAGTCTTTACTGTATTGGAAATCTTTGCCAGTAGCAAAGTAGTTTCAGTCAAAAAAAGGACCATTGTTTCTTTGACTGATTTCTCATTTGAAAAGAACAATAAAAAGCTACACTCCTCTAAGTGTGTATCATGTATGAGGGTTACCATAACATAACTAACTTTTTCACTGCACTAATGAGCAGTAACCAATATGGCCCGGTATCATTGAGGCCTCCCCAGTTGAGTTGTCCAACCTCCGACAACATACCCCCCATCCCACCTTGGATAGGCGCAAATAATTCCACTCATCTTTTGGGTGAGAGGTCGTGAGCCCCAGGTTATATTTTATTATAAAACACAAAAAATAATAGTTACATTCATAGTTAAACACCCAACGTTTCCCTTGATTATATGCAGTAACCCTTCATATTTACAGATTTATTTTATTTACACATGTTGATGACTAGCCTTAACAGAGAAGCTAATACATCTGATTTCCTTACCATATCTAGCCTTTTTTCTGAGCATCCACAAATTTGACTTTTGTGTGAGATCATAACAGTTCCCATTGTTATCTTCTGCTCCAGAACCTATGATTCCTGTCAAGTGGACCTGGGGTGGATCCCTCCTTTGGGGAGAACCCCTCCCCCTTGCATACCCCACTGGAGTACGCCTGTGCAGGAGGCCCACCTACCCGCCGGGATACCTACCTCGGGCACCCCTACACCCTACTGATTATCTGTCAGCTGCAAACCCCCTCCAAAATCCCTCCTGTTCTTGCCCACTCGCTCACTCACACTGAGGGACCTACAGAATGCAAGGGTATGTGCTACCATAAAGAGGTGGACCTAAAAGCTGTGACCTGCATATGGTCCCCTGGGATCCCAGAATTGCAGATAGCTGGCCCATATCATGGGGCACCTAGAGTCTGGCCTGGCTCCCTCTAGGCACTGCCAACTCCTAAAGGCTCTCTGCACTAAGAAAGATTTGGTCCCGTCCGTGTGCCCCAGCATTTTTTCAAAAAAGTATATTACGGCAGTCCCACCAAGCATATTGTGGCCTACTGACTGCCATAACACCTTCAGGGAACAGCAGTTCCCTGGCAGCTGCAATGGGGCTGTGGCAGTCCAACTGCTCAAATCGTAAGAGGACAGTCGGAAGATGGCCACCACAAGTCAGGCATTCCATGGACCACGAGTCTCGTAATCGGGTCCTAAGTCTTTATTTCCCCTTTTAAATTAAAGCATGATATAATCTTTACTGTTTGAAATTCACTTAACAGTAACACTGTGGTTAATAAAGTAACAAAGTTTGTCAGTAAGTTCCAGGTTCTATGGTGCTCATCAGCTCTTCCCCTATAACATGGAAGCAATGTAAGTTTCATAAGTCAATCTTTAATCGTAGCTCATTTTGTTATTAATTAAAAAAAATGCATTGGTTGTATATCAAAATTGAATTGGTACGGATCGTAAAATATAGAGTGAGATCAACGTTTATTTTTGATTACAGGTTATTTTTTAACAATATAATGTTGATCTTTTGTCGACCTGATGTTAGACATTACTTACAGAAACCTTGTTGCTAACAATACTGTTTCTATAACAATTGGGTGTATTATGTAGTGCCGTCTTGTAGGCACAAGCGGAAAGAATCCTTTTATATATCCGAAACATTGCAATTATACATTTTTTAAGCTGAATTCTTGTTCTGATTTTCACACCACAGTACAAATTATGGACTTTACTCTCCTTAGGAATGGGTCTGGACTTGCATAAGGGTTGAAAAGATCTTTAGAGCTTCCTAAAAGACATCTGCTACAATTCATTTTACCAGCACATGTTCCTTTGTTGTTAGATTTTCTCTTTCAAGGATCTGTTGTTCAGTATTATAATATATAGTCAAATGAGCAATGGCAAGTTCATCACTGTGATGCTTTTCCCTCTATGCAATGTACCTTGCCTTTTCAAATCAAGGTTGCAGTTCTTACAGCTGGAGAGAAAGGAAGTGTTTTCATATAAAGCATGGCCCTGATGGAACATGCAGGCTCCTACACACTGTCCTCCACATTCTTTCTTAGTCTTCTCTTTCTGGAAACAACAGGCTCAATTTTATAGTGAATGTCCTTGCCTTGTTGGAGGACGTCTACTTCCAAGATGTTTCTAAAGGCACACATATCTAAACACTGCAATGAACGAGAAACTAGAAACACATAGCTATTAGTTAACAGTGTCGCCACCGGTTGGAGATACCCTCTTATATTTTAATGTTTCTAAGAGCATTTAATTTCTATTAATTTGAGACCATGCCTTAAAATGTTCTGTTGCTTATATTTTTGCCATCTTGTGAATTATATTTCATTTTATATGAAGCTGTTTCCTGGCACTCAACAGAATCAACCTTGTGAAAACTCACTGCATTCAAGCATTTTGTTAAATAGAGTTGCACGGCAATATGAATCTGGATACACCAGTGATCATGGGAACAGTAGGGACCTTTTTTTCTCATTTTATAGAGAACACATTTTAAAACGTCATTACATTTTTTATGGTGCCATACTCCAAACAGATAGTGGTTAAAAATGCAGACATTCATTAATAATGTACAAGAAGGATATTAAACATCTTCCTGTGTACAAGTTTTTTCCTGCACTAAAAATATCTTAGAAGAATAAATATTTTTATATCCCATTAAATAAACATTAAAAATGAATATAGTTGATTGAAAATTAAAAGGTGAGAATAAACATTTAAGACGAAACCTAATTTCATTTTTGCCAATTGAATGATACAGAAAATTTAGATTTCGTGGTTTTAACATAACATGACAACATTGTATGTGTCAGAACAAGAGGCAGACTGCACACCTTCTCTTGTACACCGTAAACGATTTTTGAAAGAGCTCAATAAAGAGGGTTTGGTGTGCCAGATCAACAAGTGTCCTACCCCAGTAGCACAGATGTCAAATTCCAAAGGTACCTGGTTGTTCGTCATGCACCAGTTTCAAGCTGCACATCCATATAGACAGCAGTCACAGAAATCAAACCAATTCATGTTCAAGTAAACCATTTTTATTCCAGTGTTCTTCCATTATTTTTAAAGTTCATTCAGAGGCAACGTGATTCCAAACTTTAAATGCCCAAGAAATGCCTATCCAGGCTTTTTGCAATAGCACATTAAATGACATTTCATCCTGGGTAACCATGCAAATATTCACCCAATGCATTTCAGGCAACAAGTCCTTCATTGGAGGTAACCCTAATGTAAAATAGCCCATCAGTAACAATGACTTGCCTGTAAAACATTGCCAGTAATAATGATTAAAGTATGTGCAACATGCAATCCATAGAGTAAACACACAAACATCACCCCAGACCATATTATCGTGCGTGGCAATTACTGTAACCTTAGGGCAACCAGATATTGTGACCTGACTTCACCTCAACTTCGCGCAATTAATACCCAACCATCCTTCCTATTGTATTCCAGATAATATTATGACCAACTACAACACATGGTCATACTGAGTACGAACTAGAATTATTATTAAAAATAGACTAAATTAAAACAGGCTTAACTTTGAAAAACTGTTACACCAAAATAAAGTGAGCTTCGTGCGAAACTGAACTCTGTGCACTAATCCATGGTACAAAAACAAATGTGAACCTAACACCCACCTCACAGTGCTGCAGATATTTGATTTGAATCTCCAATAACCCAACGCGGGCACCAGCAGCGAGATCGCTTGATCTAAAAGCCATGAAACCAACAAAGTTGTGCCCACATTAAACAGATTGTTAAATGTGCCCATTTTTACGCCACAGTTGCAACCATTTAAACGTGCAGTGAGGTTTAAGCATGCCTTGAAATTTAAACGCACCATGTGACCGCGAATGTGAATCCAAAACTAAACATCAAAGAACTTAAACAAAAACTTAAAAACCTGCTCTAAAACAAAAACGCTCAATAATTATAGAAATTATGTAAACACCTCACATATACAATCAAAAAGTGTCAGTCATGAACAATGATGTATCCAGATCATTTTGTATAAGATAAACAAAGAGTTAACCATACCGTTTTCATAATAACATAATAGCTAAACAAAACAGTGCTCTGTAGATGAATAGGCAATATTTTGACGGTGTCAAATGGCTCCCTCTGATGAGCGTAATGCGATTTGGGGCTCCCAAGTGGCATCCAAGATGGTATTTTACTTATAGATGAATCTTCCGGGGTGCAGGCATACGGAGGGACAGAAACATATTGTATCAGAATGAACAAGAGGTAGTCTGTTATACATGGTCCAAAAATGTGTTTAAGTGCTCAATGGCGTAGTTTTGGCATGCAGGGTCGACCCCTCCTCTGACATAGTAGCAAGGATGTAAAATTCCAAAGGTACTTGCTGCATCGACACACACCAGTTTCAAGTCGCAGAACCATGTAGACAATAGTCGCAGAAATCAAACCAATTTTCGTCCAAGTAATCTATTTTTATCAATTTTAATTCCAGTGTTCTTCCGTTATTTTTAAAGTTCACACAGAGGGAATGCAATTCCAAACTTTTAATGCTCAAGAAATGCCCATCCAGACTTTTTTTTTTTTAGCAGCACTTTAAATCACATTTCATCCTGGGTAACCATGCAAATATTCACCCAATGCATTTCTGGCAATACGCAGTTAGGCGGGGGTAACTGTAATGTATAAACATCCATCAGTAACCAAGCATAGTCTGTAAAACATTGCCTGTTATATTGCTTAACCCACGTGCAACAGGCAATCCATAGATTAAATACACAAACATAAAAAATATATGAAAATTGGTTTGATTTCTGTGACTGTCGTCTATATTGTTGGGCGGCTTGAAACAGGTGCATGACGGCACACCAGGTACATTTGGAACATTGCATGTGTATCATACATAACGAGAAAAGTCACCTACATGATTTTAATCACTTATTTCAAATAAAGAATATATATGACCCACAATAGGCCTGAAAGAGAAACAGGTGGTGTTTAACAAATGAAGATTCTGATGCTGTTCAGTAGATCTTTTTAATTAGGTCTTACTCAACCCCACTGTTAGACCTGGCATCCTTGGTGAAGTTTTCCCTGACTTTTTGCCTTCTGACTTGTTTTGATGACTTCGTTTTTTGCTGGCTTTATGATTCTGGACACTTTATCACTGCTAACCAGTGCTAAAGTGCATATGCTCTGTACTCTAAACATGGTAACATTGGCTCAGCCACAATTTTCATATTTCATTTACTAATACGTTCATAGTAAGGTGCACTATATATTTGCAGGGCCTGTAAATTAAATACCACTAGTGGGCCTGCAGCACTGATTGTGCCACCAACTCAGTAGCTCTTTAAAAGTGGCTCAGGCCTGCCATTGCAGAGCCTTTTGTGTAGTTTTAAACTGCCATTTCGACCTGGCAAGTAAACTAACTTGCCAGGCCCAAACCTTCCTTTTTAGGTCGACCCTAGGCAGAGCTATACACTTTGTGGGCCTACAGCCCACCCATTGCCTTACTTATTACCTTGATTGTTCTTTAAAAAAGGCTTATTTGCCAGTGGTTCATCCTTTGTCTTTTTCCCTACTTTTTACATGGAGCACTGCCCAATTACTGGCATCTTTACACCTTGGTGCTTATGTATTTGTTTTGGGGAACAATGTTTTTCTTTGTTTCCTGCTCATGTTTTCTGTGTCTGCATCTGTCCCCACCTCGAAAACATGGCAGTCCTTACACATGCCCCCCATTATGCATAAGTTACTTACTCCCCTAATTGCTTGTTTTATTTAGGTTCAGGCATTTGAATACAGAAGTGGCTGGGATGTGCTGCCGGAGCCTTGTGACGCCAAGCGCCGCAGGCACTACAGCACTCTGGTGAGGTGTGCTATGAAAGGGTCGCACTGCTGCTCTTAATGTGTTGGAATGCTTAGCTCCTCGGTAGGGGTGACGTTTTTCATCTGAAATTGATCCCGAATACCTGTGATCCCGTAATATCACGTTGTTCGTGATCTACAATCAACAACCTCTATTTAGTACGCCACAACATTACTAATTTTATGAACTTATTTTTTGCTGCCACACGTAAAAGCTGAATATGGGCTTTCCTCTTCCAGGCCAGTGACAGCAGTGGCATTTTCCTTATATTGCTGAGCATGGAACCCTGAATAGCTGTAGAGGTATTTGAACCATTTTTAGCCTTCTCTCTTGGAGGTGGTGTTCCACGTCCTTTATCAATTAATCTCTTAATTAGTAGCACTATTACACCTTTTCATCAAGCATGAACATTTTTAGAAAGGTTTTTTTTCCTGTGTTATCCCAGCAGGATTGAGCATTGCAGGTTTTATGTGTGTGAGTATTGTGGGGATTCGGCTGTCGGAGGATCTCTTGTCCTTTCGTAGGGCTATTAAAACTTTTCTATTTTAAACTTGACTTGACTTTTTTTTAGCTGTTGTGTTTCTTGTGGTTGTTGCGTGGTACCTTGCCGTGCGCCGGGACGCCCCTTAGCTGGGGCAGCTGTGCGCAGTACAAATTCACGTAACATAACATAACATAACATAACAGTATGCACACACATACACTGTAATGTAGTGCACACCATTTGTAAGCAAAGGGCACCACAAGGCCCTGTCTGCTGTGAAGTGCTGTTCATTCATATCTGTTTTTCTGCTCAGCTCCTCTGCGACTCAGGAACTATAAAACTGCATTGCATGACTTGTTTAACTGCAATAATAAATACTTTTACAGTGGCAACAGGGAAACTGCCACCTAGCATAGAAGAGTTGAAGCCCTACATCAGCTGTGGTTACTTGCAAAATAACTGACAATCTGTGCATCCACTTCTTGAGAGAGAAATTGATTTAGTGATGTAACATTTGTGTGGCAGGCAGCTGGTACAATTGCAGCATGTGTGGACGTGAACTGAGGCTAGTGAAAGAAATAGAAGCAGCATCCATAGTGTCTGTTAAGGTTTACAAGCCAATGGGTTTAATTGAGAAGACTGTTTTTAAAACAGAAATTTCAGGCATGAATTATTTTCATTTGATGTAAGCAGTGTGCCAAGAAATAATGCTTTGTATTTATGAGCAGGTAAACATAAATACTTTTTGCAGAAGAATAGTGTTGGTGTCCCGTCACATGCTGCTTTAATTTTGTCATATGTCATTGTTAGAAATGGGATTTCTGGTTGGCTAAGGCTTGCGCCAAAGCCAGGCAGAAACCACCACTCTAGTCAGGGCTGGGGAGTTACTAGCCAAATATAACCCCTGCTCACCCCCTTGGTAGCTTGGCACGAGCAGTCAGGCGTATCCCGGAGGCAATGTGTAAAGCATTTGTGCATGCACACAACAGCAACAACATCCCAGACACACTACAAAAGGAACTCCACACAAGGTTATATCAAAAATAGCCTTTGTATTCTCAAAACACATTAGAATAGTAAACACATAACATACACTGTGCCAACTGGCATGGGCAATATTCACAAGGGATTATAAACACATGACAGGGCCACATGGACCACTGTCAGAATTGTCACAAAGCGAACTTGGTAAAAGTAAAACAGATCATAAACGTACAACCAGTAAATACTGGTAATCACTGTACTTAGCATCAGCCTGTAACATAAACTACATTATGCACAGTATCACATCAGATTTACATTTTGTGTCAACCTCACCAGCATAAACACATTATGCAATTCTCTCACAAGTCTAAACACATTAGTCCTAACCTCCTAAGCATAACTCACATTAGGGGCATAAGTCACACAGAGAGATGTAATCTCACTAGCATAAACCATGATATGCAAAACCAACCTCATAATCCTAAAAGGCCACATTTAGAGGTATAACACAGGGTGCATAAAACATACTAAATGCATCACATTTCCTTGCACCACATCACATTAGCACATAAATCACATTATGGCCTGGCGCCCTATAAATCTCCCAGTCCCCCAGGCCAACTCCAAAAAGGGGGCTCAAATGCCCTGTATCCAGAATGTCAGGGCGTGCTGCCAATGCAGCGAAAGTCAATTGCGCCCCTGCGCAAACCTAAACCGTGCAGCTGGCACTAAATGCTGCACAGCTGTGTCACGGGCAAAGAAGTGCAACTCACTCCTAACTCAGACATACCCCCAAAGTCAAGAGAGACCTAAACGGTGCAGCTGCCCACTGCTTGTTGGGCAGCTGGGGATCTCCACATGAGGCCTGGCACCATTGTGATGCTTCTGTCCCTCTCAGGGACTCTCTTAATTAACTGCACAAAACGTTGCAGCTTTCTGCGCTCTCACAGGGCAGCTGGGATCAGCCAAAGACGCGGGCACCACTGTGCCCCTAGACTCAAGGTGCCTCCACCCGTGGCAAAGCATGGGCCCCTCTGGGCCCGCTAAATAATTGTGCCTATCGTTGGAGCCACACGGGCTCAGAAGATAATTATGCCCCCACACATGGCAGCATGGGCACCACTGGCCATTGGGACCCCCACTGGGGCCTTAAACAAAACATGTCCCTTTCGTTGGAGCAGCCCGCTGCCATCTGGGGCCACTTTCGACTGCTGCGAGGGTAAATGGGTGGGCAAACCTGGCCCTCGGGAACTAACCATGGCACCTGTTGGAGCGGCCCACTGCTAGACGGGGCCACTCTGACTGTGTGCCTCACACTGGCACTGACCCCAAAGAGCCCCCACTCACCGGGTATTCGCAGGACTCCTCTCCTCCAACCGGGGATTCACAGGACTCCTCTTGCTGCTCTCCTCACCAGGATCGGCAGCAATTCACCTGCGGCGGCACTTCTGTTCACCCAGGCCCCCTCCTGGGACCCGGGACTTCTGTGGACATAGGTGAGGCTCTCCCTCCCACATGGGAGCCCCGCAGAATTGCCGCAACACCTCTCTACCTTCACCCGGGACCTCTCTATGGAGCCCGCAAGGCTCCGCCATCACTTCCTCTTTCCGGTTGCCGCTCTACCCAGACACGCCTGACTTCCGGGTTGCGCTGCGGCAGCTGACGGCGGCTCCCTTTTCTTGCGGCGGCAATGAGGGGTGGGCTCCCTCGGATTGTAAAATATAAAGCGGGGTAGGGACCCATGATTAAAGTGACATGACAGCGGGGTGGTCACCCGCTCTTCAAAAATAAAATCACCAATGCTGGGTGGGCACCCGCGATTCTCCCAACTCGGGTGAACCTCGCACGCTGGGGTTCCCTCCAGGAAACGGCACGCAGCACAGCGCTGTTCAGCACTCATGCGGGGTAGGCTCCTGCTTTAAATAAGGAGCGCAGGGGGGAATCCCACCAGCAGGGGTTCCCTCAAAGCTTCAGCTGCAGGTGAGCCAACTCCTTCATCTTGGTAAATTGAGTACAGCCCTCACAAGGCACTAGATGCAGAAAAGGTCCTGCCAAGGTCCGAAGCAAAAGCACAAGGTCCACAGAAAAAAAGTCCTGGAGGCATCAAGAGGCAAAGCAGGGCCAGGGAGTCAGGCCCTCATGACAGCCCCCACTGTGCCCCGGCAGCACGCCCCCAGCAGGATCAGCACACTCCAGGAACTGAACATTCTTTATGGGGTCACAGTCCCTTCTTTTATACACCTAAATCCTTTGTTCTCAACTGTAGGGCAAGGGGAGAACCAGATACAACTGGTTCAGGAGTACTTGTTTTGCTCAGCTCCCCTCTCTATTCACAGGACAGACCAGGGACATCAGGAGGTGGAGCCAGCATTGTGGAGGGAAGGCACAGCCCTATCCAGGTCCCAGGTGCAACTCCTCCCTCCCATCTACATGCAGATCTCCCTATTCAGTACCGGGCAGACCCATCCTGGCTCCTGGAGCCAACCACACCAGCCAGCCATGAAATTCACATCAGGCAGGCAGACACCCTGCACATAGAAATGCCAACTTCTAAAAGTGGCACTTCTCCACTAGTCACAATAAATCTGCGCACACCATTGCACAGCAATTATTCTCACGCGTTCGCACATACTACACTCGCTCCTGCACACCTCTCATACCAGGAACTACCAGGGACACACATATCCCCCATGCATTCCTATGGGAGGGCAGGCCAGTCTCACCCCCCTGTAGTGTGCCTGGAGCCAGGGCAGGAAAGGCAGTGACCTTGTGATCTTCAAAGGATTCTTTTTTGTCTCCCTCATGTCAAAGGCACATTTGGGTATAAGTATTAGACTCCTGACACCAACAAATCAGAACTTTCCTGGATCCAAGGACATTCTGCCTGGAAGAAGAGCTGCTGTGCTGTAGGAGGGACTGCCCCTTTGCTACCTGAATTGTTGTGTTGAATGCTGATTGCTGTGCTATAGGAGGGACTGCCACTTTCCTACCTGCTCTGTTGTGTTGTCCTGCTGCCTCTTCCTGGGAGTGAGAGGTCCGAGACCTGCTCTCTACATCCTTGAATCCAGGATTCTCCAAGGACTTGCTAGCTTGCATCCTGTTTTCTGAAGTCTCAGGGGCACAAAATACTTCTTGGAACGGTGCTGGTGCTGCTGGACTCTGTCATCTGTAAGTCCTACCCTTGCCCGAGATGCCCCATCCAGTCCTGAGCCTCAGAAGTTGTTTTCTCAGCTGTTATTCTGCGAAAACTGGTGCCTTGACCCAACTAGGTGAGAAAAATTGAAGCATTGTTCCCCGATGCCAACGAAGTGGCAAATCGACAATGATGTGGGTCCCGACTGCAAGCTCGAAGACGACACAACGCCGATTCTTTGACACTGTCTGGAAGGCTCGATTATGACGCAGAACAGAATCTTCATTACCGTCTGCGAAGCTTGTCTCTGACTCAGTGACCGGGCTGCAGGAAAAATTCCAACACATCATGTGCTTAACATCGGTGCTTTGCTCCATATGTGGTTCTTTTTCAGAGGCCCCTGCATGGGTTTTGTAGCTGGCCTGCCCTCCATTGCGGTCAGCCTGAACTTTGAATTTGTACCTCTCCCTCGTGACCTCAAGTAACCTTTAGGCTGCTAGTGAGTTATACGTACTGCTTTTGCATTTAATCTTCTAAAAATTCAAATCTCGACTTCTACTTACTTAATGTTTGTTATTTTGGTCTTATTTTACTAAAATAAATATTCTCAATTGTTCTAATCTGGTGAGGAGACTTTTTGTAGTGTTTTCACTGTGTTACTATAAGTGTTGTACAAATATTTTACACATTGCCTCTTAAGCTTGACTCCTCTGTGCCAACCTATGAGAGGGTAAGCACAGGTTAAATTAGAGTGTGTATCTGACTTAACCTGACTAGGATTTTGGCTTCAGCTTGGACAGGGAGTATACTCTGCAACCAGAAACCTCAATTTCTAACAGCCACCTCCATCATTTATCTAGTCGAGGTGATTCAATCATTATGTAACTCAAATGTGAGAAAATCTTGGGAAGCCTGGTTTTATACATTTCAGATAATGTACATTGTACTCAAATGTTGTCCACTGCTTAAAACTATGTAATGTAATAAATAAGTCATGGTCTATTAGTCAGATTCTAAAATAGTTCGCTTCAAACATGTATCTGAAAGCTGTATTGATAATGTCAACTGTCCTCCATGGCAGGCTTCCTATGGCAAGCTTTCCATTATATGCTTACCTTTTCAACAGTCTTCCAAGTGAATTTGTTGCCACTTTAACTCTACTTCAGCTATAGTGGGGCAATTGGCATTCCGAATTGTAGTTGATGATCACCTATGTCACTATATATGGCTGAAAGACATATATTCTCAAAAGCAGGATGCTAATTAACATGGCATTCATGGGTAAAGGTCATCATATTTAGCATTCAAGCTGCAAATGTAAATCCAGTTAATACATTGAGTTGCAAATAAAATCTGATTTCCCCTAAACAGACAGAAAAAAGGCATCCTCAATAAAAAGCACTAATATTTAATAGTGAATTAAATTAGCAAAAATAGAAATGTTAGTAAAGTTGTTTGAAATTAGACCTACCTCAGGGCACTGTTGAATGTCTTGTATTTGTCACAAATATATCATATGGCCTCTTCCCAACATACATTTTAGTTCTGTAAAAATACATCAATTTAACAATTAGACAGATCCTACGTTTTTCCATTGGAATATATTTGAGTATGTTCTGAAGTGAACATCTTTTGTTGACTACTCAATCAAGCATGTTTGATGATCTTCTTAGCTCATGAGTGAAACGTATGCCCTGCCTGTGGCATATGTCTTGCTCTCTTTTGCATTTGTTGTAAGATGACTATGTGACTCGGTCTCTGTGTGCTAAATTCCATATATTTCTCCGGGTAGGCATTGGACAGCAGAATGCTGCCTGGTGAAACGTCAATTGTCATATTTTAATAGGTGTCCTTTGTGAAATTGTGAAATGTAAAATGGAAGATTAGCACTGATGGATATATTATGTCACCTCTGTTTGTTTCCTTAATGTGGGACAACCCCCTATACACTATTTTGGTTAAAATATGTGTTACATTTCTAAACATACTTTTCTAATACGCTAACCTTTCTTTGGTATATCAATTCATAAATGCACATAATGTTAAACTATAGCACGTTGTATACATATTATTTGATTACTTCTGTTTCAATATATCATTTGTATTTCTTGGCGTAAAATAAACTGTGTGCCGGATTCCCTCTTTCTCCAGAGTTGTTTCATTTGCCAAACTTTTCTCATGAATTACTCTTAGAGTAAGCACACTTCCCATCTTCTGTTAAGCTACCATTTCTGAGGTTTATCTTTAGACTGGGCTGAATCAGGGAAACTAATCATATAATGGTCACCTGATTCTCAGTAATGATTGAACATCTCCAATGGTGCACCTGTATCAGTAAAATGTGATATGGTTTACCACATAACCATACTAACAAGCCTACTGCCCTTAATGGGCATTAAAGGGGTCGTATTGGTGTCAATTTGTTAAATAAGAAAGCATTTAATTACCCAAATTAGCCATTCTCTGCATCATTAAGGAATAGACTGACATCTTAGCACCAGATCTGAGAGAAGATGATGAATGCTTTCTAACTTGGGGTGCTTTGCCCAATTACTATGGTTTGTTTTGCAATGAAACCTCTGAATGGGTGTGAGAAATACTTTATAGCAACTGTATTTCCAAGAAAAGATGATACATTGGAAAATGTAGAATGAGCTCGCACAATTTAGAATGGGGCTCCTCCCTGTGTTAGCAATGATGATCAAAGGACCCCTGCTGTGTTATGTGAAAATGAAAAGTGGTGGAAACATCAGTGCATTTTTGTTTATTTTGTCCTCTATACAGCATTGTGAGAATGTCCTAGTTCACACCCATATTTAATGAAAAGGGAATATCAACAATAAGAAAAACAATGATTACCTTCAATACACCAATGAATATACAGTCTTTACTAGAACGCATTTGCCGCACCAGCTCATCTTTGCCTGCCGGCTCAGAAGGAGGGGCCGTGACGATCTCAGGAGGTGCCGGAGCACCATGAAAGCTTGCAAGCATCCCGCAGCATGGGACATGCATGGGCGTGACAGGGCTATGCCTGGTAAAAACTGTGCGAAGACGGGCCCGTCTTAGCCCATCATAGACCAGAAGAGGCTGGGCAGGGCCAGCCTTCTTACCTCTAGACCCTGGGTCTTGGCTATTCTGGAGTAACTGAGGGTGCCTGTACCTTTGTGTTATTGCTGCTGCTTGCCTGCCGCCTGACATTTGCTGAGTTGTGTTGGGGTCGGACTCGGTCCCATTCTCCTGAGGAAAGAAAAGGGAGTCTTCCCGAAGCCTCAACGGCGCACCTATGTTCAGATAGCGCCCTCCCATGCCACCCCTTCTATATCTGTCTCAGGGAGAGGCACCTCAGAGGTATTGCGCGTTATACTCCACTCTAGAGGGACATTTATTTTTACTTTGGTTCTTCCTATATTGACTTAAACTGACTGCTTTAAGAACCTTGAATATTGTATTTAGCCTGCATAATAAGATACATTCTGCCTATTTTTAGAATATTGTCCACCTTAATTATCACTATTTTCTTATGATAGTGCAACATCTTATAATACATTTACCATTTTTTTCTGGCATAGTGCGACTGAAAGGTTATATAGGTTTTCATTCAAATTTTAGGCATTAATATTTAAAACCGCTATTTTTATAACAAAATGTGAGAACAGATAAAGTTGCAATGAAAATATTAGCTGAACTTAATGATCCAGGCGTCTGTTGTGATGTTGCCTTATTTATTCTAAAAGCTATAAATATACAGAAATGTATTGCTCCCTAAAAGCTAGTATGTATCTGTCAACGACACATTTTTATGTAATTTGCTGAAAAACCATTTAAAATGACTGTTTTTTAACAGTGCATTTTAATTCTGTAACAGCTTTTATGGTTGTTGTACATACCAAATAAACCTTATATTGAATTGAATTAAATATACGAGAGCTTTATCACGTTTTTGAAATTTGTACGGAAAGAAAGAGAAGGAATCATCCAAATATATGGCCATAGATGATTCGTCCCACACTACTTATCAATAAGCCGAAGTTATTACAGAATTTGTTTTTAGGCATGTGTAGTCTTACCCTTTCGCACTTTCCTACATTTCTTTTCTCTCTTTTTGTGATGTACTATTTGCATGTATTTTTAGAACCATACTTGTTGTAGAATGAAATTCCCAATAGACATTGAAATTGAAGAAAAAGTAGCCAACCTGTATTAGTGTGCATATATTTATTTTTTGTCAAAGTAATTTTAACAAGCTAGACAAAGCAAAAAAGACACCAATTGCGAGTTTCATAAAAAGCTGTAGGAAAATGGTCTTACACCCGGCTAGGAACATTAAAGTGCTTGGGATAAGTGCTTAGGACACTTGCTTTGCTTGCTTGGATCCCACTTCCTTCCTTTTACCTAGTAATCCTGGTTTACTTACAGTTTTCTTTTTCACTGATATATCACACAAGATTGTGCCCGAGTGCTGAAAACGGAGAAAATCAATATTGTACAATTATTTTCAGTATGAACAATATGAGACCTTGCTTTGCTGTAATTCTAGCCTCAATCATATTATCATATTCTGCTCTAACATGTTTATATAGCCGGTTTTATTAATCTCTAGGGAAAAGATCACCTAAAATGATAGGGTGTACAAGAGAGGTGACTTTGTATAAGGGATATCAGAGTATCTGGGACAGGCTTCACTTTTCATAACATACATGCTGAATCTCAGGTGCAGCTTTTAAGGTGGGATCCTAGCTCATCGCATTGAAACTGTTATAAGAGACTAAATAGCTCTATCACAAAAGGATCTGCGCCAGGGCAAACATTTTAACTAACTGATTCAGAATTACATTCCTGTTTGAGTAACAGAAAACAGAGCAAAACAATTTTGCAAAGCTCTTCAAACATGGAATATGGACTTAGGTTTGTCGCAGCATTTATTGGCTGCGTTTCTTATTACATAAGCAACAATACCATTTAAAATCACAAATCTTCATTTGTATTATGCTCCACAATTTTTGTTGATTGCACATGATTAAAATGTACTTCATTTGTTTTGTATTAGGAAAGCTAAAAGATTGTAGCAAAAAGGATTTGCACTATTTTTCCTCCAGTGCAGTCCATGGCTTCATGGGTGCATTGAGTAAATTCCTGAATATAATTCACGTTGCTGCAACAGGTGAACATTGTGCTTTCGATTCACTAACCTTAAGATTCCATCGTGAATGTTCTTGATGATTGTACAACAAAGGCTGCATTCCATGCATTGTACCTGTGACTGAGGTGGTGACTGACAGTTCCAAGCCAATATTTGCACCGATCAAAACGTGAAATTTGCACCAAAGAACAATTACATTTTGTTCTGGTGGTGTGTGCAAAATTGTCTGCGTTTATTAAACTTTGAAATATTCAGATGACTATTCCAGGTAGATCCAAACTTAGAATGTGAGAGTAAGCTATCTAGAATATAAGAGTATTTTTTCTCTTTGAAAATATTGTAAAGTTTCTGAAACTGAGATGAAGTTGTTTTGAATACTGAATGATGCAATATTTTAGATTCATATTTTCATATTCTTTTTTAAAATTGTTTAAGATCTAGATTATTTAACATATAACTTTTGTGTATAATCTAGCGCTACATTCTCAGAGCGTTTTCCCATGAATTGGTATACATCCTCCTAGAAATGAATTCATTGGCAACATCTAACCACAAAAACCTCTTTGTGAACAGGCCATAGAGCTTTAGAATGTTCCTTTAGCATTCTATTTTTTCCTTTCAGTCTTTCTGAAAGCTGCATTTCTAAAACAAAATGTGCAGCTAATTTGGAAGCATGAGCGTTTTCACAAATTAAACTAGATCAATGAAAGTCATAAACTGCACATGGGTATATAAATGTCTAGGTTCCTTTCATATTCGTAGTTGCTTCATACAGATCATATTTTAAAACATGACCGTTCTCTTTCACTCTGGAAATAGGAGTCGAAAAGTAGAGTAAGGTGGAGGCCCAAGATGTTATTAAAATATTTCCACTTGATGTTTCTTCTACTGATTGAACGGAAGTATTTGAAAGCATAGTTATGAATTCTACATCCATTGCTTGCAGACGCACACACTGATCTGTCAAGTAAAATACTTATTCCATTGCCCCTTTATGGTGACTTCTTTTCCCCCCACAAAAGCAAGCATATTTTATCAAAATTTTACTTTGTGCTGCTATTAAAGTTGCGCTTATTGTTTGACAGCTGGCCTAAGCCCTGCTGAAATTCAGCAGTTGTGGAAAGAAGTGACCGGAGTCCACAGCATGGAGGAAAATGGCATCAAACATGGAGGGCTTGACCTCACTACTAACAATTCCTCTTCTACTACCTCCTCCAACACTTCCAAAGCATCCCCACCAATAACGCACCATTGCTTAGTCAATGGACAGTCCTCTGTTCTAAGTGCTCGAAGGGACAGGTAAGTGTGGTGAATATTGTCAGTTTTCATAAACTATTATATACATATTGTGCAATGATCTTTGATATCTGCAGGAATGAAGCTTGTCAAATTACTCATGATAATTATTCATTCTATCCCCCACGTATGGTAACCAAATTGTGCACACCCAATGTCTCCATCTTCATACAGCCAATATGTTTTATTTTATTTTACTTTTTGTCAAACTGGTTGCTTTATTGCCACTTCAGGTGAATTTAACACTAACTATATTTTTACATAAATTAATTTAGCCAATGTATGCAGCGAGACAAGTTAGCAAACATAATCGAACATTTGTAGTGGAAGTGAAAGGGAACGGAAATGAACCGAAATTGACTCAAATGTGAAAAGGCCTGTGGGTCTTTACTTTCTGATCTCACACATCATACACAATTATTTTATTCTCCCAGGTTTTGCTCTACATCTGCAGCCCTAACTATTACTCTGAGCATCCTTCATCTCACACTTGCAGAAGTAATACATTTTCAGTTACATCCTCTGCCTTGTGCAGGATGATCTACCTTTGTAATATGTGGTTTGAATGTGCTATTATTTCACATTCTATCGCAGTATGTCCACGCGTGTTATAACATATTTAGCAAGTTACTTGGTTGTCACATATTTCAAGCTGTTGTAACGCCAATAAATCATTATTAGGTTTTTTTAGTAATAAAACACCAAAATAGTACACCTTTTCACATTTCTTCAACAGTTCCAGTGTTTTGTAGAGGCGAGTAGCACAACTTCGGAGAACTGTCCCATAGTTTATACATTGGAAGTATAAGTAGAAATAATTATATTCTCGAAAGCCTTCTCAGGAAGGTGTCTGCTTAAAATCTATTTAACCTGCGGGTTGTATATCTGCTAGCTACCAAGTGCTAGTAGCAATGCAAAATGTTTTATTTGTTTCTGATGAACGTAAAAACAACTTGATTTCATAATTTCAGGTAATATTCACCACACATCCTTTTCCATTAAATGACACACAGTTTACCCTGAAATAGGGGCTTTTTACTTTGATTGAAATTTGGTGGTTGACCTGTCTGACAATGCATTTGAGACAGAGGGTAGCAGTGAAAATACAAAGGGCTGCATTAGGATGCCGGGAAAAATCCCCTCAAGGTATACGATACAACCGCTGCTACTGTGGTGGTCTCATCTACAGCAGTTCACCTATCTCCGAATATGTCACTGCACATGCATACAAATTCACAATAAACATGTGATATGTACATACATGCATGGCATATGCACATTCCAGCCCATGCGGATACATACCACTAATGGACTTACATTCATTCTGGCAACCACAGGGTCATAGTCTTCGGGGTTCAGCTGCTGCAGTTTATGGGGGCTGGAGAAAGGTGTTTACACTGGAGGCTGTCAGGGAGAGGCTGGTTTGGGTGAGTATGCACCCCAAATCCTTTGTTTCGGATGAGTTGAGGCAGCCAGTTGGACCACAATGGTCAGCTCGTCGGAAATGCTCATCGTAATCCGGTCAGCCGTCGGAACTCCCTGTACAGCTTCCTTGCTGCTGCATTTCTCCAACCGCCATCTCAGTCGTTGGAGAAAGACTGTTGGAGTCGGTAGTCTTCCAACGGTCGGCCGGGCTACATATAGCATGCATTGTAAACTTGACGGTCGGTCCGACCGCTGCCGATGAAACAGTGGCGGTCTGACTGGTGTCGTCGAAGCTGCGAATGTCGGTCCAATTGGCTTCGTATTGAGGCCCATAGCTATTAAATACATAGGATAAATATCACCATTACCTGTTGGGTTGAGTAGATGCAGAACATTGCATTGGCTTGCTAAAATGTGATTTTCTAATTGCATCATGGTCTGCATAGCAATGTGTAACAGGTATAACTAGAAACGTTAACTATGAGCAGGGCTCCTTTTTGTAACTACTGTTCTTTAGGTCAATGCACAAGGCAATTCCTCGACCCACATAGACTTTCAGGTAAACAGAAATGTTAACCTTATTTTGATAGGTTGAATTGAATTATTTTTTAAGCTACTTAAACACGAAGTAGCAAAAGCGAGGAATCCATTTACAATAGCAGGGCTCTTTTTATAATGTTTTGCTTCCAACATTCGGACCAAGGAGAACAACAGCAACTGTCAACATCTCAGAACAAACAGAACATCAAATAGAATATAAAACTGCATGATGATGATGATGATGTGATGATGATGATACTACTACAACAGCGTAATGATGATAATGATACTATACTTCTACTACTTATGATAATAAAAGTAATATTTATAAAACATATAATGAGAAGTCTAGCTGGCTAAAATATGGTGTTGACAGTTAACTGTTAAAGAAACCGTCGTGTATGTCTAGGATTCCATTTCCCCAGCTCTCTCACTTCTTCATGAGGTGACAAATATAATCTTGCTTAATCTTTGCACAGTTCTGTCAATTATTTCATTCTGATATATGCAGTACTTGTCATTTAACTAATTAGCTACTGATTGCAATAAAGTCCCAATGAATACACTAATTAAAGCTATTTGGATTCATTAGTGTTTAAAATCAAGAGACTGCAAACGTATTTTATTTCATTAGTTAGAAGTATCTGGTGGTGTCACTTTATATACAAAATGAGAGTTTGATTTCATTTCATTGTGCATGTAATTTGGGCAAATTAAAATGTTGTTGCCTAATCTAAAAAAAAGTAGATTATACAAAAATTTGCAAAATGTGCTTGTTTCAAAAGCTATCGTACAGTGAAGTGCTGGTATGTTTACCCGCAGTGGAGCTCTATTTTCTGTACAGGAGCAAAGCACCATTACCTAGTGTCCACTTTGCATGCATTATAACTGGTCTTTATAGAACTGGCTGCATGTCAAAAACTAGTCATCACTACAGGCCTCATTTACTATATTATGATGCACCACAGCGTTGCAAGCCTTTCTGCTGCTCTGCCATGCATCAAAATCTAATGGCAGGAATGTGCCATATCTACAAGATATGGAGCATTCCTGTCCTTCTCCCTGGCATACAAACAGCTGACACCCTTGCACCACGGTGGAAGGGTGACTGCATTGCATTGATGATTGCTTATGTGCAGGAAGAGACTCCTTCCTGCACATAAACATTCATTAAAGTTCATTTGCTCTTTCTATATGTGCCACAGAATGCAGGACACATAAAAAGAGCTAAAAACTAGGAGATTTGTCCTTGTAAATATGGAGAGGCACACTGCGCCGCTGGTGTGTCTAAATAAATTCATGCACTGGCAGCGCCATGGGCTTGTAAATGAGGCCCATGGAAATCCAAAAGTGAGGAACGATTAAGAAGACTTTTTTTATGAAGGTACATAGCAGAAGTACTTAAGTTGGAAATATAGTTATAGCGTCATGAAAGCCTCAACAAATCCCTGTGAACTCTCTGGGATTTGAGTAAAGAATAGAATTGTACGGCTGTGATAGATAAAGATAAGTTAACCACACTTTCTATTTTTTTTAACAAAATGCCTTTTGCTCAGAAACAAAATAAGCATTCATAGAATGAAAAAAGAAAGAATCAATTGTGAACAGTAAATAGGTTCTGGTGTAAGACACTCCTAACTGGGCCTTTCAGCCACTGTGCTATAATCAGAAGAATGTGATTGAGTGCCACATGATCTGGTCAGATTAGTCAATTATAAATCAATACAATTTAGTATTGGTAAAAAAGGAGGAAGCACATTGACAATACTGTCAAGTTTCATTCAGTAAAGGAAAATTACACTAAAATATTTGTGACAAACTGGTTGTTGCTATCTTCTTTGCTTCCAGAGCATTTTGCAAAAATTGCAGGAACATAGTTCAAAACAAAGGTTTCTTTGTATTATAATTGTGTCTTATATTGGATAAATTACCTTCTGTATTATAAGAATATTGGAAGTCACTGAGAAGTTCCTTGCTGAAATGGCATGGGGTACTTTATTCCTTATAATGCATGGTCAAACCATCACCTTTCCCACAAACCACTTATATCCTTTGTGCATTCCTCTTTTATGAGAAAGAGAGAGTATGTTAGCAAATATGAAGAATACAATGAGTATCTTGAGAGCAATTTCAAACACATCAAAGAAGCTGTTAGATATTTGTTGGGAAATAAATTGGAATCAGTTTACTACAAGTCATATAGAGCCAAACTTTTCTATAATTGCCAAAGGAGTACAAAAAATAGACAAGCTGCCATGAATATCTCCTTTTCTACTTGTCACGTGTCAGGTAGAAAAACAGACCAAAGGAAAGAAAAGCAGTGTTTGTTTTTTGTTCTTTAAGCTGCTGCTTGAATTGTGCTCTGTGATGTAACCTACCTCTGGCAGCAGGCATTGGGATGTCAGAACTCAACTGTAATAAGTTATTAAAGTTGCAATCCAATATCATTTCCGGATGTGTCACAGGTTGCCTGTCATAAAGAAATAAGCCACAGTTTGGATTGAAGAATTTCATGTAATATAGCTTGTAGCTTATTTCTCTTCCAGTGACAAAGATATTGCTTTAATAGGTAAGCTACAGCGGATAATTGTTTATATTTATCTTTATTGTAAATATCACTTCACTTTGCAGACTAAGGTATGCCGTATTTAGGGTTAGTTTTTAGATGAGTGGCAGTGTGTTACTTCTTATTCAAACCCTTAAAGAGCAAGGTGATATGCTGTCCCTATGCTTCTCATAGTCCATATAAAATCGAAATTATTTAGTCTGAAATTTTGGGGACTGTTTAGAAACAACATGAGCATCATCTGTGAAACAGGGTGAGCCTTTGCAAGTTATGACTTAGAGGAAGAGTAATTGAATTATGCTCATTTGAAGTTTGCTAAATTTAAACATATATATCACAAAGTATGCCCCTCCATACTGTATATTATAATGCTATTGCAAGTCACAGAGGAGTTTCATGACTACATATATAGAGGAACAAGACCAGAAGGCTGAGTTCTTTTTGTAAGCTTTTGGAACTCCAAGGGGAGTTGCAATATCCTCATCATGTGTGGCATGGGCCACATTATTCCTTATAATACACGGTCACACCATCACCTGTCCTACAAACCACCTAGTTCCTTTTGCGTAGCTCTTTTACATGGAGGAAAGAGCATGTTTGCAAGATTGAAAAATTAAAATAGAATCTCTAGTGCAAAACTAAGCACATCAGAAAAGCTGTTAGATAGTTGTTGTAGAAATATATTATAATCAGTTTAATACAAGTCAGTTTAAAAAACAAAATGTTGCACTATCTTGGAAAGTGTAGAAACATGCAGAAATATTTAAAATTTTCCCTAATTACAGAAGATGTGCAAAAAATAAACATGTTGCCGTAAGTATCTCTTTTCTGATTGTCACAGTACTGGCAGAAAAACAGGGCAGAAGAAATAAAGGCAACATTTTATTTTTGTTCAACAAACAGCTGCTCTAATTATGCTCATAGACCTCACCTGGCTTTCCCTTGGCTCTGACAGCAGGAATTGTGACTTCATAACTCTACTGTAATAAGTTACTACTGTTGAGCCACTACGTAATTTCTTTACAATAGGCTACTGGATATGCCACAAGTTACCTATTACAAAAAAATTAAAGATTGATTTTTAATACAAGGATTGGAGAATCCCATGTATTATCAAAATCTTCTTTTGGAGAAAATGAATATTGGTAGGATTGCTGCTGCAAGATTTACATTTAAAGTTTCATGGATCGGTTTTGGTGTGTCCCGCCCATTGCAAGAGTCTCACCTACATTTTACAGAGTCACAGGCAAACTCCTATGAACCATGCAGTGTTGTGGTCTCTGTCGTGCCCAGTATTGTTGCTGTGCATACTATCTCTATCACACCCACCACTCCCCTCCTTAATGGTATCTAGTTTATTCCCTTACCCTGCTCTGCTCTTCATCACTGTGCACTCTCTTTCACACTTGTGTTGTGCAGACGCACTGGAAAATTACTGCAAACTTCTTTTCCCATCATTAACAACTCACTATCTTGATGCCACTCTTACTCTTTCCTGCTCCTCATCACTGCCACCGTTGCATACCTCACTCTACCTCAATTTGTTAGGTAGCCACCCAGTCATATAACAGAGTCGCAGGTGGTGAGTTCTGTCCGTATCACTCTCAATCCCATTTCCATGATTTTGGCGCTACAATATTATTATCCCCATCTCTCCCCTTTCGGGCACATCTATCGCTCTTGTGCATCGTGGTTCTATCATATTACCCTGTCTGTCTTGCTTTCCATCGCTGTCTTACTTCCTCTCACTTCATGGTCCCAACATTCCTTACGACCCAATCTCAGTGCCTTACCTACCTTGCTCACTCTCCACCATATCCACAAATGCAAATATTTCAGTTTTGTGAGATGCAAATGTACATTTGTTTCTGGTGCTCATAAAATTTCCATATGCCGTGCCCTGGTGAAACCAAGTAACCATTTCTCAGCATATCATATGCCGAGAGGTTGTATATCTTAGTGATTTGTTCAGTTTTATATTTTGTTTTTAAAGTATCACTGAATATAAAAAGTATGAACTTTAAACAAAATCATCCCATATTTACTAACCTACAAGGTCGGTTGACCTATTGGGCAGCTGTGATGCTCCAAATAATTGTTCTGATCTGTAGACTCTACTTGGTCTCAAAATTACTGGGTACCTCTTGAAACACTAATTAAGTTTAACTCTTGCCTATCGCATTATTGAAAAAATATGTAGGTTTCCATGAGATAAAAAAACCTGTGGTCTTATTGAGATCCTATTGTTTCATTTTATGTGAAGAGCAGTGTTTGATTCTATTCCTATTGTCATTGTCTTGCATTATCATCCAACCTTGGCAGGTAATCTCTTTAGCACAATGATTAAATGCCTCTGACTGCACTGTACTGACAGGCACAAGAATTATTCAATGATTCTAGCATTACATATTAATCTGGCCTTGTGTTCTGTTGCTACAGCTCGTCACATGAAGAGGTAGGGGCCTCTCATACGCTATATGGCCATGGAGTTTGCAAATGGCCTGGGTGTGAAAGCATTTGTGAAGATTTTGGACAGTTTCTAAAGTAAGTTGATTCATTGCCATATTCGTATAAATTGAAAAGAAAAATGTAATGTTTTGCTATAATTTATATTAGCATTTGCAAGCAATAAACTATGCCACACCTCTCCTTCATTTTAAAAGCGGTAGATAAGCCTTGCATGTTAGCCTGCATTGCATGAGTGACATGAAGTCTTGTAGAAATGGGTGAAGTACATCTTAACCCATTAGGTCTGAAGTTAGTCAAGATGTTTTTTTCCCCAAAAACACTAGCAAAAAATATATGCATATTAATACATCTTGGCGAAACGACAGACCTAAAAATACATACATATTAATACATATATATAGGGGGTTCATTTAGCTCTCTTCATCCATTCATCTGTTATATTGTGCTTCTGCCCACCACATCAAACAGCTTAAGACAAAAGATCAACCCACTTCAGCCATAGGTTCCCCCTACTGCAACAGTATTTAGCTTGTGCCCAGAGGTGTAAACATTTTGTGTTTCCCACAAAGTATTTGCAGGCAGCATTCATTAGTTGTGTAGCACCACATGATCTGCTGGAGTTAAGAAAAATCTAGACGTAAAGCATGCAAATCAGTGTCTACATATTTTAGCTAGCTTTGCTATGTTGTCATGGTACAGCCAGCATGCTAAAAGAACTGTTTCATGCTTCATAAACAATAATCAACAAAGAGATTAATTAGCTTACTTAAAATCTCGATGCTGTGTTGCCACGATGCTGGCTAAAACATAGAAAACATGTATTTGCGTGTTGCAGGCAACCAAAGGAAGGCGGCAGCAGGTTAGTAACAAGCTCTAATACAAAATACTTCACACAGAGAACACTTTAAAAATGCATTTTAAGTCATTCCTCCATTTTTTCCACGTTTTCACAGAAATGACAGATATTAACTTTGAAATTGTACTTCAGATTTGCTTTCAATCTATGAATAGATATTTATACACACTTTGAGATTCAATTTCGAAAGATTTCCTGCTATTACAGAAATGATCTTACATCCACTTTCGCAGAGTAAAATAGATTATTTGTCATGTCTTGGTAAAGGAAGTCTGTGCAAAATGTTAAATGCAATTGATGTTACAACTACATCCTACTGTACTAGGTGTAGAAATGCTGCCAAGTCACCTTTAGGTTTCACCTGGATGGAATGTCTCTGAAACTACCGAGAGTGCAAATCTCTCAGGAGGAAAAATGTAATAGCTTTCTATAACGAGCCTACAGAATAAAACGACTGCATCAATTACTTTACACAGTTTATCTTTGCCAAATAATGTTTAGAGATTTAAAGAATGAATTATAAAATTCAGGCACAAATCACATCTCTTAAAATGTAAAGGAAGTGTGTACACATTGTTTTATTTGAGTGCAGATCATGCATATGTAACCATTTCTGGTATCAGAATGCTGTACAAGAATCATAATTAAAACACACAATGGTAATGCCACTTTAGATTGTCAACAGAGCAAATGTTGCAAAATGAGGTCCAATAGACCAAGCAGATAAAGTGATAAACATTAGATGTTGATTTGCCTTCCCTGAAGTTTCATTACTTTTATTATGCATATCTGAGCTGGCCAGCGTTTTGTTCAAGAGAGATAGAAAGGGTCAAACAGGGAGACATTGAGCAGAGAGCAAAAGAGATGTATGCTGAGTGCCAACTAAGAGACAACGGATAGCCAAAAGACAGGCAAAATATGAGAGGAAAAAATGCTATGTTGTGAAATTATAATCATCTCATTTGGAAAAATTAGAATAAAGTTAAATATTGTAGCAAAAATATTTCTGTCCCCGTTCTTTTCACTCCCTCATTTCAGCCCTTCTTGATACTCATTTAATAGATTGCTGTCTTTTTCTCGTTCTTTGAGCTCACCTCAGATATAAATATATTTTATTGCAATTGGTCACAAAAGAGATGCATGGTCATTGTTGCATTTTAAAAAATGTTCAACAATTTTAGATGTTTCTGTATTCTTTTATCTTTACACCATGGCTGGAAGTTTAAAAAGTTGTACGGTTTTTATACTTTTCATATGATCCATTCTGTCTTTCTGTATGTGTATAATTGTATCATACATAATCATTCTTGCCAAAGCGAAAAATCCTCTGCCTTCCAGATTTTGTGATGATTTCTGACAGAGGATAGTTCTCTATTTTGATTTAGCAGTATCCAAGTCCCAGCTCACTTTGTTATAATTTCGTTTTTTGAGAGTTGTCAAGAAGTGTAATAGCTGCACTGGCGTAGCTAGGGGCGGTGAGGGGGGCGGTCCGCCCCAGGCGGCACTATGTTGGGGGCGGCAGTGGTCGCGCTGTCCTGGCGGCCGGTGGCAGCGGCCTTTATAATTGATTTGGACACTCGCAGTGTCCCCAAATAAATTATAAATGCCGCTGCCACCGTCCGCCAGTGCTTGCCGCGTAGCCCCCGTGTGAACAGCAAGCACACCTTCGTAGTGTTTGTTAAGCGACATATGTACCAGGTTTTTGGTTCCAGTCCCGTCAATCTTGTAGCGCGCGAAAACGCTACCAATGACGGCCCTGGGCATGAAGTTTGTCCACCCCTCGCGCTGAAATGTAGCGCAGCACGGCAGCAGTGATGCGGCGTCACGCGCTCTCCTCTTGTGAGAGGCTGCCAGCTGGCCGAAGGGTTGCGCCTTTCTGTTATGGACGGTGATTATTCCAGAGCACAGCTCAGGTAGAGTGCAGCAGCAGCTTTTGTTTTTTACTCACCATAGCATAGGTTAACACCAGGCACCCTGCCCTGCCCTTCTATGAGCCACTCTGTGTTCAGCCCCGGCCCTTCTAGGCGCTATCTGCTGCCCCCACACCCCGCCCTGATGCAGCACTGGACTTTAACGGGGGAGCAAGCAGAGAGGCCGATTTCGGAGCTGGGTGCAGTCTCGGCGCCAGCTAGCACCCTGTGATCCTGGGCAGCCACAGGTGCCCCTGTGGAGTGTCCCTGGTCCTCGTGTAAAGTGCCTCAGCACCGAGGCTGCACTATATAACAGCCCTAGAGAGAAGGGGGAGTGAGGAATAACCAGCAGCCCAGAGGGGCAGTCTCTTCGTACTGCACAGGGGCTGTGGAGAATGGGAAATAACGAGGGCAGGGGTGGGGCCAAGGAATGAGGAATACCCCCGAGTGGGAGACACTCATCACAGTCCTCCATCTTTTAAAAGCAGAGGCAGAGCCTCATGTTTAGCTGAGGAGGCTAAGGGTTGAGAGGTGAACACCCTGACGGGGGGCACCGGGCACAGCTGGGCAGACTGTGGGATGGGCAATGGTCAGAGCTGGGCAGGCTGTGGGGTGAGCACTGGGCAGAGTGTGGGATAGGCAATGGACAGAGCTGGGCAGACTGCGGGGTGGGCAATGGTCAGAGCTGGGCAGGCTGTGGGGTGAGCACTGGGCAGAGTGTGGAATAGGCAATGGACAGAGCTGGGCAGACTGCGGGGTGGGCAATGGTCAGAGCTGGGCAGGCTGTGGGGTGAGCACTGGGCAGAGTGTGGGATAGGCAATGGACAGAGCTGGGCAGACTGCGGGGTGGACAATGGTCAGAGCTGGGCAGGCTGTGGGGTGAGCACTGGGCAGAGTGTGGGATAGGCAATGGTCAGAGCTGGGCAGACTGCGGGGTGGGCACCCTTCTGCTGCTGTGTCTCACAAGCTGTGCACCTCCGGTGACGTTTTATCCATCTTTGCTTTTTGTGTGGCCTTCTTTATATTCCATCTGCGCCCTGCATATCTCGGGGTCTGCAGTGTCTGCAGGGAGTCCGCGTTGTGCCCCCCCACTGCTCTGGCACCTCTTCTTGTCACCCCCTCTCTGAGGATGCATCTCACTGGACTCCAAGACCCTCCAGCAAACTCTTGGGATCCGACCCGAGGTCTCTTTAGTGAGTGGCAGGGCAGTGGGCACAAGTCCTATAAAAAGAAGTGGGGGGGACTAACCAAGTTAGGCAGTCAGCAAATGACTTCATGACACGTGCCATCCATAGCTGCCAAGGTTTCAGATTGCTATGTGTGACATGTGTCCGAGACTTAAGCTCACACAATCACAGGGCTGCGGATGCCATGGGTGGCAATCTGAGGGATAGCCCCGGGCGCCACAAGCTCTAGCTACGCCGTTGAATAGCTGTTTACTTCTCACATTAGTAAAATATTTGGGGCTGTGTTTTGTCAAAAAAGGAACATACCATTATTCATTTCCAGAAAGCTTTTATATCTTGTAGGGCCAATGCCTTCTGTGTTTAATAATTCTTTAAGCATAAGCCATTACATGTATTTTATCCAAACAGCTACATTTGATTGCATCCTCCAGTAGAGCTGGTAATGTATCTTGTGGTGCATTCAGGACTCTCTTCCAAACCTTACTTTGTACTTGATTTGCAGATCGGAGGGTTGTTGGCTATTTTCTTCAACCTCTTAGAGTGATAACAGGCTGTTCAACACTTCAGAAAAAACTTTCTGCGTTGATAAAATAGAGGACTCCATAGCTCTTCCAACACCATATGTTGTCACGCACAGTTTAGTCATCTTCTTACAGCTACACGAGGCCAAAGATGCTATACACATTAAGGTGATCATGGACATACTTGATGGATGCCCTTTTGATTCCATTAAATTGTCTCCTCTAGCTTCCTGTTATTCAATTCTCGATCAGTTTCCCTAGGGCAATGCATGCAACAGATGGACATTGCCCAACAACAATCCACTGGATTAAAGACACACCTGGTCTTGGTTTCCTTTATCAGAATGTGGCCAACAAATCAATATAGGGCATTGTCTGTTGATCTAGCTGCGATGGGAAAGTTCCTTTAGGATGAAGCCGCAATCACGCTGTGCCGTCACAGCACCGGCAATCGAATGAAGTTTAACAAATAGTGGTTCTGTCGTGTTTCAGCCACATATGATTTATACAAACGGTTTCCTTTATACACTTCTCCTGATAGAACCAACAAAAACCCTCTAGAATTCTGTAACAAATCTTTTAAAATAAACAAAAATAAATCTAAATCCTCATTTGTAGTATCTTTATCTTGTTTTATAAATCAATGCGTCATTTCTATACATTATCTACAATAACTGTCAGTATATCAAATATAGTGCAAAAACAAGTGACAATCATAAATAATGAACTTGTGAGCAACAAAATGTGTTCAAATTTCATACAAGAAAATATACATTTATATAATAGTTATTTCGTAAGACCAACAACTAATACAATCTTGGAACTCTTTAATTTCTTTCCAATTCGTTGGGGGCTCCAAGTTTATATGGCCTGGGAATAATATCGACGTTTCGACCCTGAACGCGCCAATATTTTCAGTCGCTGCGGGTCTTTATCAAGACAATATTATGCGCAACACGACAGTCCTCTCAACCAGGTACGTTAGTCACATGGGAGTGAAGAATGTTCGTTTTAATCCTCTCACACAGGTACTTAATCACGGATCATGGAAATATCTGACTCAAGATTGCAATAGAAGCGGAAGACTTATTCTTTCACGATTAAACGACTAATCTCCATCTCCACGTGATTAAGTACCTGTGTGAGAGGATTAAAACGAACATTCATCACTCCCATGTGACTAGCGCACCTGGTTGAGAGAAACCACCGCAATGGAGCGCACACCGCTAGCCCCTCCTCCGGATCGCCCCTCGGGATTCTGGTACTTGTAGTTCAATAGTGGATCACCCAGGTGGGTGCAAGTCGGTACTTGTTGGACTGATGAATCTCTAGACCCGGTGTGCGCTCCATTGCGGTGGTTTCTATTAATTGGCTCCCTTGAGCTTTGAGCCGACGGGCTCCTGGATGCTGCCCTGCGTGCCGGTTCGGGCATCGAGGCCATTGATGGTTGTTTGGCGGCCTTATCCTCCACCCCTAACCATTTCTCTACTGATGAGGGAAGTTATCCCGAAACCCGAGCCATGTCTCGGGCGATACCCAAAAACCCGGGACATGTATCGGGTCTAGAGATTCATCAGTCCAACAAGTACCGACTTGCACCCACCTGGGTGATCCACTATTGAACTACAAGTACCAGAGTCCCGAGGGGCGATCCGGAGGAGGGGCTAGCGGTGTGCGCTCCATTGCGGTGGTTTCTATTAATTGGCTCCCTTGAGCTTTGAGCCGACGGGCTCCTGGATGCTGCCCTGCGTGCCGGTTCGGGCATCGAGGCCATTGACGGTTGTTTGGCGGCCTTCTCCTCCACCCCTAACCATTTCTCTACTGATGAGGGAAGTTATCCCGAAACCCGAGCCATGTCTCGGGCGATACCCAAAAACCCGGGACATGTATCGGGTCTAGAGATTCATCAGTCCAACAAGTACCGACTTGCACCCACCTGGGTGATCCACTATTGAACTACAAGTACCAGAGTCCCGAGGGGCGATCCGGAGGAGGGGCTAGCGGTGTGCACTCCATTGCGGTGGTTTCTATTAATTGGCTCCCTTGAGCTTTGAGCCGACGGGCTCCTGGATGCTGCCCTGCGTGCCGGTTCGGGCATCGAGGCCATTGACGGTTGTTTGGCGGCCTTCTCCTCCACCCCTAACCATTTCTCTACTGATGAGGGAAGTTATCCCGAAACCCGAGCCATGTCTCGGGCGATACCCAAAAACCCGGGACATGTATCGGGTCTAGAGATTCATCAGTCCAACAAGTACCGACTTGCACCCACCTGGGTGATCCACTATTGAACTACAAGTACCAGAGTCCCGAGGGGCGATCCGGAGGAGGGGCTAGCGGTGTGCGCTCCATTGCGGTGGTTTCTATTAATTGGCTCCCTTGAGCTTTGAGCCGACGGGCTCCTGGATGCTGCCCTGCGTGCCGGTTCGGGCATCGAGGCCATTGACGGTTGTTTGGCGGCCTTCTCCTCCACCCCTAACCATTTCTCTACTGATGAGGGAAGTTATCCCGAAACCCGAGCCATGTCTCATGCGATACCCAAAAACCCGGGACATGTATCGGGTCTAGAGATTCATCAGTCCAACAAGTACCGACTTGCACCCACCTGGGTGATCCACTATTGAACTACAAGTACCAGAGTCCCGAGGGGCGTTCCGGAGGAGGGGCTAGCGGTGTGCGCTACATTGCGGTGGTTTCTATTAATTGGCTCCCATGAGCTTTGAGCGGACGGGCTCCTGGATGCTGCCCTGCATGCCGGTTCGGGCATCGAGGCCATTGACGGTTGTTTGGCGGCCTTCTCCTCCACTCCTAACCATTTCTCTACTGATGAGGGAAGTTATCCCGAAACCCGAGCCATGTCTCGGGCGATACCCAAAAACCCGGGACATGTATCGGGTCTAGAGATTCATCAGTCCAAAAAGTACCGACTTGCACCCACCTGGGTGATCCACTATTGAACTACAAGTACCAGAGTCCCGAGGGGCGATCCGGAGGAGGGGCTAGCGGTGTGCGCTCCATTGCGGTGGTTTCTATTAATTGGCTCCCTTGAGCTTTGAGCCGACGGGCTCCTGGATGCTGCCCTGCGTGCCGGTTCGGGCATTGAGGCCATTGACGGTTGTTTGGCGGCCTTCTCCTCCACCCCTAACCATTTCTCTACTGATGAGGGAAGTTATCCCGAAACCCGAGCCATGTCTCGGGCGATACCCAAAAACCCGGGACATGTATCGGGTCTAGAGATTCATCAGTACAACAAGTACCGACTTGCACCCACCTGGGTGATCCACTATTGAACTACAAGTACCAGAGTCTCGAGGGGCGATACGGAGGAGGGGCTAGCGGTGTGCGCTCCATTGCGGTGGTTTCTCTTAATTGGCTCCCTTGAGCTTTGAGCCGACGGGCTCCTGGATGCTGCCCTGCGTGCCGGTTCGGTCATCGAGGCCATTGACGGTTGTTTGGCGGCCTTCTCCTCCACCCCTAACCATTTCTCTACTGATGAGGGAAGTTATCCCGAAACCCGAGCCATGTCTCGGGCGATACCCAAAAACCCGGGACATGTATCGGGTCTAGAGATTCATCAGTCCAACAAGTACCGACTTGCACCCACCTGGGTGATCCACTATTGAACTACAAGTACCAGAGTCCCGAGGGGCGATCCGGAGAAGGGGCTAGCGGTGTGCGCTCCATTGCGGTGGTTTCTATTAATTGGCTCCCTTGAGCTTTGAGCCGACGGGCTCCTGGATGCTGCCCTGCGTGCCGGTTCGGGCATCGAGGCCATTGACGGTTGTTTGGCGGCCTTCTCCTCCACCCCTAACCATTTCTCTACTGATGAGGGAAGTTATCCCGAAACCCGAGCCATGTCTCGGGCGATACCCAAAAACCCGGGACATGTATCGGGTCTAGAGATTCATCAGTCCAACAAGTACCGACTTGCACCCACCTGGGTGATCCACTATTGAACTACAAGTACCAGAGTCCCGAGGGGCGATCCGGAGGAGGGGCTAGCGGTGTGCGCTCCATTGCGGTGGTTTCTATTAATTGGCTCCCTTGAGCTTTGAGCCGACGGGCTCCTGGATGCTGCCCTGCGTGCCGGTTCGGGCATTGAGGCCATTGACAGTTGTTTGGCGGCCTTCTCTTCCACCCCTAACTATTTCTCTACTGATGAGGGAAGTTATCCCGAAACCCGAGCCATGTCTCGGGCGATACCCAAAAACCCGGGACATGTATCGGGTCTAGAGATTCATCAGTCCAACAAGTACCGACTTGCACCCACCTGGGTGATCCACTATTGAACTACAAGTAACAGAGTCCCGAGGGGCGATCCGGAGGAGGGGCTAGCGGTGTGCGCTCCATTGCGGTGGTTTCTATGCACCTGGTTGAGAGGACTGTCGTGTTGCGCATATTATTGTCTTGATAAAGACCCGCAGCGACTGAAAATATTGGCGCGTTCAGGGTCGAAACGTCGACATTATTCCCAGACCATATAAACTTGGAGCCCCCAACGAATTGGAAAGAAATTAAAGAGTTCTAAGATTTTATTAGTTGTTGGTCTGACGAAATAACTTGTATATAAATGTATATTTTCTTGTATGAAATTTGAACACATTTTGTTGCTCACAAGTTCATTATTTATGATTGTCACTTGTTTTTGCACTATATTTGATATACTGACAGTTATTGTAGATAATGTATAGAAATGACGCATTGATTTATAAAACAAGATAAAGATACTACAAATTAGTATTTAGATTCATTTTTGTTTATTTTAAAAGATTTGTTACAGAATTCTAGAGGGTTTTTGTTGGTTCTATCAGGAGAAGTGTATAAAGGAAACTGTTTGGATAAATCATATGTGGCTGAAACCCGACAGAACAACTATTTTTTAAACTACATATTACCCAGGTTCTGAGGGACACAGGGTTAACCCCGTTACTTGTATAAAGGCAATCGAATGAAAGCATATTTTCCACGCATTTATTCAGCACGCAAGTCGTTACAACAACTTACTTTAGGGGGGCACATTGATGGAATGGTTTTGGATTTAAAGTTCCAACACCTTCCCTACTGTTGCGCAGACTGGAGTTGGAATAGTAAATATAGCTCTTCCAAAATCCAGCACCCCCAAGTAAAGTCGTTATAATGGCTTGTGTGCTAAACAAATGCGTGCTAAAGACATGTTTGTTGTAATGACGGCATTCAGAAAGCATGCATGCTAAACACTTCCGAATACCTTCATACATTCAATTGTAACAGCTGAACATATTTTGATGCATGTTTTCTGTTTCTAAGAGTATTCCTTTCAAACCAAAATACACCTGTGTATATGATTCAACACCAAATATATTGTTATGCTTTTTGCTTTACTTACACCTCTGTAGTGATTTCTGATGCCTTCTAAAGAATGGTTCTTCTTTTGACATCTAAGAAGTTAAACACTAAAAATGGAAAAGTGCCCTTTAGACATCAGACATCATCTTCACACAATAAAGTAATGCTTACTCTGGCTTGGTATATGATTTATGGATGTCATATAATGTTATGCCTCTTATTTTTTAGCCAAGTACAATTTCTAATTTGCCAATGTTTCAGATATGTTTCAATTGTTTACATGTATCTTTGATCCCATCATTTCAGGGACTATGACCCATTTTGTAAGTGTTCCCCTTCAGATCTCTTGCCTTATGTCATCACTTTTAATTTTTGGTGGCTATTTATTTTTAGATTTCTTTTAAGCATATGTTAACATAAAAGCTACTTTGTGCTATTGTACTTGTGGGGCATTCTAATCATCAGTAGGCACCAGGGAAGAAATTTGGACCTCTCTTTTATATCAATCACCTTAATTGTAACAATATTTTTTCTTTAGAATGCTGGCTGTAACTTTTATTTATATTCTGAAAAGCAGAAAAGTCAGAACTCACCCTTTACCTTGGATGTGATACAGCTGCCTTCATGATGACTAAAACCATGTGTCAGAGCCCCTTTCAGTGGGCAATATGGCAAGCAGGAGTTACTGGGCCCACCCATGGTGGCCAAGGCCTTTTACTCCTGATGTCCCTGGGACTGACCTTATATGGAACCTGCTCAACTGGGCCAAGCACCCCTTCTGCACCTGACTCTCAATTAGATAGCATTAGACGAGCAGTCAAGGTTCCTTTTGGATGGATAGCAGCTACAGATCAGTGAATATGACTCATAACTCAACGTGCAAGCAGAGGAAGGAATTAATCAATGTCCAGGCAAATACTTGTATTTATAAAGGAAGTATTTTAATTCAAATTCTACACATGCGAAGGTAATCAACATTCAAAAGCAATAACAAAATCCCCCTTGAGGCCAGGGCTCTAGTAGTTGTCAGGCCACTCACTGTCCCACTGGTTTTAATGCAACAGGCTTGCTGTTATTCCCCATTCACCAAGGGCCACTTACAGGGACTCTAAACTACTCAGCAATACTCAAGAGTTCACCCCTCTGACTCCTTTCGGAGGTTGAATCACAAAAGTCCAGGGATCGCAGAACAGATCGTAATATGTCCCCAAGTTGCCCCACAGGACCAGTTCATGGCTTACTTGCTCCGTCGATATGGAACTTCTCCACAACAAAGCCCTTCTCTGGATCGGCAAATTCGGGCTGCTTGCAGTCATAAGTGGCTGCACTGAACAGGCTCTCTCGTCTGAGACACACTGCTGGCTAGTTGTAGGGTTCAGGGTTGTTCTCGCTTCGGTGATTGCACCGTAAGTCACACTTCCCCTTGCGTGAGGCTGATTTTCTTGCTCCGACATGGCTGATTTCCTCGTTCTGACTGGACTTCTTTTGGTGCAGTTAACAGTATGTGGGCTTGACCTGCTTTGATCACAGCAGCAGTTTTTTGGTCCTGTACGACAGTCCAAACCCTAGGCCTCAGCGTCTCTGGCAGCCCCTCCTGGTATACGGGGTTATGGCTATGGTACTCACAAGTCTGATCATGCTGACCTGGCATTTATGTTCACTATGAAAATACTTAGGTAACTATACTTTTAAATGTCCTATTAAAATAGGGTCTTGAAAACTTGATGACCAGATACTAAACTAAATTCAGTATATATATTGTATCAAAAAGAGAAATAACATAAATACATACTTATCAATCTATAAACAATGTATAGTTCATTTGATTTAAAAGTGACTTGTAATTATTTTATAATAAGTCAAACCCACTCATACATTCGCACATCCTCCTTCATTCTTCATTATGTTTTTCACTTTATATTATTGCAGTGTTACGCCCTCATTGAAGCATGCTCCACCTTCTTTAATTTGAGATTTTTTTAATCTTGCATGGAAGGCATGACCTTCTACATTTGATCCAATGACATTATTTTCTCATTTTACATTGTTTTGTCATTGTCGAATGAAGCTCTGTCAAATTTAGAAGTCCGTACAAATAAATCTTTTTTTATCCATCATGGTCCTCTCCTATGTGTGTTTTGGCAGAACAGCTTTCACCTGGAAGCATTGAACAGTGGAAAAAATCCCTTAAAAACATGTATAGCCAAACACTGAGTCAAGGTCTGAAAAGGATTTTTTCCACTGTACATGGCTTCCTGATGAAGGCTATTTAGCCGAATCGCGCCTAGGAGATGGGGACAATTGTTTTGTTGTCCCTGGCTTAGGGACTTTATTCAGTGTCAGGGGAACCCCTATATATGTACATTTTGTTCTACAGAGCTTCTCTATCCTCACATATACCATCTGGCTGCTCAGCAGATTACAAAGTTTGTGATCTCAGACTCCCCTACTTATATTCCTTTTCCAGACACAAAATGTAATTTAGTGTCTGACTTTTGAAGTTTTATGTTGATGTTCTTCTTTATTGAAATGGGCATCTTTTCCTTTCTTCTTCCTCCTGAAGGATGTCTGTCACAGCAGGCAGGGAATTGAAGATGATTAACCCAATTCAAGATTCATGGGAGTGACCAGAGTTCACACCTGGGTGTCAGCTAAAGTGATATGTGCATCGAAAGGTTAATACTGGTCTCCCAGTCATACTCTGTATGATTCCCTTTTCAGTCAGCTCTCTCTCTTCCTGAGATGTGCCCAGGCCCTGTCCTTGTAATCTATTATGGAATCAAAGTGCTCTTTGAAATGCACAAAGAGAGTCTGCCTCTCCCATCCTCCAGTGCATATCCCTCCAACCTTACAGGAATTCAACAATAAGCTCATCTGTCTGGGGGATTCCTTTACTCCTCATGTTCCATGAGGGAGGGCTTCTCAACATTTGATTTGATTTATACATTTATGAATCCTGGGCTGTCACTTCGGAAGGAGTGTCCTGGCGCTGGGCGGAAGAAAGTCAAGGTGGAACAGGGGGGACCCTATATGAGGGATTGGCAGAATTCATCTGAAGATCCAAAAATCCAAGTCTTCAGTGCCGTCCTGAACTGTGTCTCTGTTTTCAACAACCTCAGATGTGTTGGCATGAGATTCCAGGCTTTAGTTCCTAATGCAGCTACAGTTTTTCCTCCCTTAGTTTTATACCTAAAATAGAAGTTTTGAGGAGGTTTGCCGATGAGGATCTGAGAGTCCTGGTCGTGGTGTAAGGGGTGAATTTAGCTGAGAGGTACGTTGGGCCTAAGTTTAAGGATGCTCTGAAGGTGATTAAGAGTATCTTGAATAAGATTCTCTTATGCAGTAGAAGCCAATGGAAGGTTTAAAGTGCTACAGATGTGGAGGGCCTTCGTGGTAATTTCAGGACTAGGCGAGCCGCTGCGTGTTGTACCACTTGTAGTCTCTTTAGTGTTTGTTTATTTGCTCCTGCTAAGAGGCTGTTATAGTAGTCTAGACACGAAAGGATCAGTGCCACCACAACTGTCTTCCTTGCAGGAAGGGCGATGAAGTTGAAGAGGTTTTTAGTGTCTTGATTAAATTAAAGCAAGTCCCTGCCACCATCAAGGCATGTGGTCCGAAGGAGAATGAGGTGTTGAATTGCACTCCCAGGGTTTTTGCTACTTTAACAGTAGTAGGAGGTGCTGTTGCATCCTCCGGCCACCAAACACTTGGCTAGTAGGGATTGTCCTTTCCTATCAGGAGGATCTTGGTTTTGTCTGTAGTACACCAGAGATGGTTGGCCTTCATCCACTGAATGACCTCAGATAGACATAGTTTGAAATTGAGTTCTGCGTTGGTGGAGTCCTTGTCCAGCGATATGATCAACTGTGTATCGTCTGCGTTGGACGTTACTTCAATATCAAAAGAAGATATCAGGGAGATGAGAGGGGCCAGGTATATGTTGAATAAAGCGGGCTGAGAGATGAGCTCTGTGGTACTCCTGATGTGATTGGTAAAAAAGGATCTAATCCAGGCCAGTACAGTGTTACAGATGCCACTGGATTTTAACCTTGCAAGGAGAATGCTGTGTTAGATGGTATCAAATGCGGCAGACAAGTCAAGCAAAATCAAGACTGCCTTCCTGCCTTAGATTTTAGTATTTCCGATATTTCCAGAAGCGCTTATTCCGTTGAATGCGTGGTTTCACTATGGCTAGTTTCCATTCATTTGGGACTATGCCTTTAACTAACAAGGAATTCACTACCTGGTTGATCACTGGGTTAACAGTGTTTATAATTTGGTGAAGAATCATGGGGGGGCAGGCATCAAGAGGAGAGCCTGATTTACAGGCGGACTTGCTACACGTGTCTGCTCATGTGAGACTGGTTCAAAAGCTTGAAGTGAGGGACTAATGCTAGTAGGGTCAGGCTCCAGGTCCAAGTCAAGTTTTTGCGCAGGGGATGTTGCAAAGTCCTTTTGAATATTCTGGATTTTTTCCTCAAAGAAGATTGAGATTTGGTCACAAAAAGTCTGAGAATTGGGAATTTCTTACTCACTGCTTTGGGATCAGTGAAGGACTTCATAATTAAGAAGATATATTTTTGATATTGGTTGGCCTCGAGTATTTTATTGGAGTAGTACGCTTTTTTTGCTAATTTAATATAAATGTGGTATTGTCTCCTACTTGTTTTGAAAGCTTTTTGGTCTACTGGGTCATATGCTCTTCTCCATTTGTTTACATGGAACCCAAGGGCCTTCATGTAATGTACCAGTGTAGGCACACTTGCACTCGGTCTACGTCTACACCACATCTAATGTGCAGCACTGTTATCCTCATGTTTTATACCATCACAAGCATAACTACATGCAGCAAATGCATTCTGTTGCACAGTGGAATATTATGTAGTACTGCTGGAAGGCCTTACCATGCAATATTCTCATAATACACATAGATGATCCTTGGATTCAACAACAGTATTCTTAAACTCAGTCCTGGTAGTGTGGCAAAGAGCAGTCAGGCATTACTGGAGGAGCACACGTGCGCATTTTACAGCATCTTTATTGTGCATAAGTAATTGAGATGGCTCAAAAGAAATTCAACACCAATTAATGAAAATATAGTGTATTGTTATATAAAAATAGACACCAAAACAAACTGTGTATCATATATACAACTGGAACTGTTGATTTTAAAAGTCCTAAAAAAATAAATGCAGTAACAGTGTCAAACTGGTCCAGTTGAAATGAATGGGAAACAACACAGGTGACACTTGTTCACTTACAGGGTTAGTTGAAACAAACTCTTCTGAAGTTATGCTCTAGTGGGTCCCTAGACCAATCCTCAATAGTCAGTTCTCTTTTACCTTGCCCAGGGAGTCAGGGTGCAGAGGGGGTAACTGTCCTTGATGCTGAAGGGATCTGCGGGTGCTGTTAGAAAGATGCACACTCTGCAAAACAACACTTAGCATTGAAGCTACACTCTAACCTCAGGGAATAAAGGCCTTTGTGGTTCCAGGGCCCAGATTCCACAGTTGGAACTTTGCTATCACTCCTGGCACCTCCAGGTGCAGAGGTAGCCTGACAGCTGACCTTGACGGGAGGATGGCACCAAAGATGCTTTGCCACAACACTCAACGTTGTCACCTTGAGAATGCAGGATCACAGCAGCGGGGTCATTGCTGACATTGGTCACTGTTCCTAGAACTTGCCCTCGAATTGTAGATGTCCTTGCAGGGGTTGGTCACTGTGCTGCCAATCAACAAACCTCAGATTCAGCACAAGTAGTCCACAGCTACTTCGATGGCTGGAGTTTGGGGGGGAGTACAGTAGCAGCTTCAAACTTGGTGGGAATTCCCAGCATGCACTTAACCACTTTCCTTCAGAATAGCTTGCAGTAGGCCCAATGGATGGCACATCTTTTGACACAGCACAGCAATTTACCTGAATCTTGCAGGTAACTAGTTCCACTAGAACAGGGATTCTGACTTGATTTCTGGCAACCACTGGGGTCCCTCTTAACGGGAGCATGAAGTTTCAGCCACAGACCCAAGTTGTTCATGAAGTTCCAGTACATGGTCCATTCAGAACACTTATGTATCCTCTCTTTGCTTTCCCACAGAGTCCAAATCCATTTTTCAGTGACCAGTTATTCATTGGCATCCTTCTTCAGAATCTTGTACAGAACTGAAGTTCTTGAGTCAGGGAAACCCATTGAACCCTAGTTTAGGGTGCATAAAGGGTGTGAGAGGTAGTGGCCAATAGGCTAGCTGTCCCTGCATCTAATCCACAACTAAAGTGACAACATCCTGAGGGTGTACATCACCTTTCTACTCAGAGTCCTCTAATGTAAGGTCTTCCAAAATGTCAGAACAATTCTTTGGCTGAACAGACCTTCTATCCCACCCTAAAGGGGTCACTAGTCTTTTGGAGATGTACGCCTCCTGCCTACCTAATTTTCCCACCTGTCTACATGGACAGGGCGTGAAGGGCTTTGTCCTCGAGTAGGGGGGCACATCGAGGGAAGTGAAAGCCTTTGAGGCTCACTGCTTTGATGACTGTAAACACTAGCTATCCTGGTAGGGAGTGGGCGCTACCTCCTTCCTGTCCAGGCCTTTGTGTCCATCCTGGGGAAGTGCTACCACATCCCACCAGGATGGCAGACCCTTGTCTTGATGGAAAATGGCAGAGGGAATCCGACCAGTGCACTTGAGCATTAATCACTAGGTGAGCTCCCACTCAAGGTGGCATCTACATGCATACCATCTCACCCTCAACATGAGAATCATGTTGCAGTGAAAAGGCACGGTGTCCAACACCAAACGTGACACAATTTGGTCATTCCGTAATGGAACTGGCTATCTCGAATTTTCTCGATAGCCAGCCCATGTTACTCTGTGGTCCACTGGTCACTTAACAGTAAAACCTTGGTTTACAGGGTAACTGTTAAGTTATATATGTGTAAACATATATATCCACACCTTTAATATCATGTACTCCACCGCCTGGGCCTAGGAGTACAACCTTAAGAGTGACATACTTATATTAAGTCAGTGGTGTGGCTCTGCAGCACATGGTGTGTGCAGAGTCACTTACGAGCAGACAGGCTGCTCATGTTGGGCTGCAATGGCAAACCTGCAGATATACTTTTACTTGGGTAACACAGGGTGGCACAATATAGTGCTGCACCGCTGGTGACCTCTTTACCACCCTCGCCCTGGGTAGCACTGGTACCAAATACTAGGGAATTATATAGGGACAAAGTACCTTGCCAATTGGTTATACCAATTCACAATACTTTTAGATGAAAGAGCACTGGCACTGGGGTCTAGCTAGCAGGTCCCTGTGCACTATTGAAGTGAAAAACCAGTATCTAGCTGTCAGAAATGGGGCAAACAGTATGGGGGGGGCTTCTGCAAAGAAGCCCAATTTGCTACAAATTGGGGGCCTCATTTAGGAGGTTTTGACATTGGGCAGCGCTGCAAGGAATCTTGCAGCGCTGCCCTACGTCACAACAAAAGGGCAAGAATGCGCTGTATCTAAGATGTACAGTGCATTCCTGTGCTGCACTGCTGCCATGCGCCAACGTGCTAGGGTGCCAGCGTTGTGGGGCTGATTGGTTTTGTGCAGGAAAATCTATCAATGCAGGTGATTTCCTCTTTCTATGTATGCTGCAGAATACAGCACACATAGAAAAATGAAAAAATGAGGAGAACTTTCTTTCCTGGGATGACATTAGATCCTGTCGTATTCTCAGGTTTGCGATTCCTCGTGAATCTGGGAATGCTTCAGATTCCATGGGTGTTGAATTGGAACACCTAGAGCAACACCTATTTATTCTGCGTAAAATTGGCACATATGTAAAAGGCCTTGGAAAGCCACGTAAAGTGGCCTTACGTGGCCTTGTAAATATGCTTCGGTACATTTGCCACCAGATATGCAAAAAAGTGACGTTCTGGCAGGGCAAACGAGATCATAAATGAGGCCCTCAGTCTGCACACACTGTTCAACACTACAGCCTTCCTGTATTGTACCAGGGTCTTCTATTTTAAAAGCACACTCTGCCAGCATATGCACATTTACCATGTGTGCATTGTATAACACTTCACTCCTTGTGTAATCTACTTCTTCCAAGCACACATTCTTTTCTACATCTACCTGATGTAGGCCAGGGGTAAGTTAAGCACACAGCCATAGAACTTTTAAAAGTAGGTGTGAGCCTGTAGGCCTCACATCAGTGGCGCAGGTTAAAATGGTCCTGTTCACTACTACTGATCACTACACGGTATGCTGCCACCAATGCGCTCGTGCCTCAAAAGCGCAGATGAAGTCTTTAACCTTCCATCACAAAGAGGGCAGTGCTTTAGGCAAATCTCCCGGTCCAACAATACCACAATCCCTAAGACATGCCTTGGTTATGGCGAACACGCATGATCCGTGTTCATGTATGACACAAAAAAATGAGATCCAAACATGGTACAGTTGGGCATTCAGGGGAGTTGTACGCATCACTTACCATGCGGAGGACTTTTACATCCCAATACCATGGTATCAGGGGTAACTAAGGCATTGCCACAGGTACCAAAGGGCATTATGGGTGCAGCAGAACCTACCACCGATGACCCATAAATGCTGTCAGTGTCCGCACTTAATTTATTTGTAAAGAACTCGGGTGTAAGTTGAGGTTTAATGTCGAATCTCTCTTGGGCAGCTGTGTTAAAAGGATGTCTCATTATCAAAGAAGAAAGGTTGTACAAGACCTTCTGTCTTGTTACGATTATATGTCAAGGAAAAATTCAGGCAATTTAATATGAAAATGTAAACTGAGGCCAGCCGTCACGGTTCCCAAAGTAAATTCTGTTCCAATGAACTAGTTCTTCATTTACTATTTACTTAATGCAATAACTTGTGGGTCGGTAAAAATTCTGTGGTTTCTAATCACAACTAAAGTAAAAAATTACTGATGGCGTCCTTTACATCGCAGAATAAAGAGGGGAACATCTTTCATGCCCCCTTATTTTGGGGATTTGAAAGGGTCACAAAAGTACTTGTTTTAGTGAGAAAGACTTTCTTACTCATCAAAGGCCTCTGGTGTATTGTAAAAATGTGTTGTTTACCCCTGGATCATTACATGACAACTGGGGTCTACATTCCAACCTGAAAATGCACACGTCATGTCATGGCCCCGCTGTACACTCAGTGTCAGCAATAACACGAAATCAAAATTATTTCTGAAACGCACTTTAGCAAATCGTAAAAAAATGAAATCCTGAATTGAGACAAATGCTTAAAAAACACATGATAGGTTCTTATTTAGTTCATCTGAATACAGCACCCCTTGTCTTTTATTTTCAAAGTGCAGCACACCTAATTCACAAGCTGTAAAACTAACAACAATGCATGTCAGTCTAATTTGCAGTAGTGCACAGAAGGGAGGTTTAAAGAGCTCTTCGCTTGTGAGGTGAACTGAAACTTCTACTGATGGAAAAATGTTTATTTAGAAGCAGGTCCAGCGTTGTTGAGGCGTCAGAGGCGGGGGATTAGGAGAGAAAACACAGTGGCTCTGTTTCGCTACTGTCAAAATGGAAAAGCTTTGATGTGAAGCGAAGAATAACTTTCAGCGGCGAGTGATATGATAACAGGTTTTGTACCTTTGTTTGTATTTATCAGACATTTATATAATGAACTCGCTATGCTGAAAAGTAGCAGGAGCCTCGTACAAATAATGCTATTGTCAAAATAACTGTTATCGGTTTCAGACAAATGATGAATAAAGACGCTGAAGCATTAGCAGTCGGAGGGAGGGAGGAGTGGGGTGGGGGGGCATTTCAGGGTCCCAGTTACAAGTTGTGCAGAGAAGAATTCCTATATGAAATTGTACTATAGGCAATTATATAGGGAGCAGTGAGGAATACCGGACCTTGGGGCATATTATCAACAACTCGCGATATTTATCGCTAAATAAGCTTAGCAACAATTTTTTTATTGCCGCGCATCGCCGGATTTTATCGCAGAGATAACGTGCTATTAGCAACGTTTATCTCCAATGCGATAAAATATCCGGCGATAGCGGAAAAATAAGTGAATATCGCTGGGAATCCAGTGATATTCAGGCATTAACGCCAATAGGGTCTTAACCTGAATATCCAACTCCCATTGGATATACAGGTTAAGAAGTGGTGTGAGCAGGCGTTAGTTTTCAGTGATATTCGCGCTTAGCTCAAATTTTTTAATCGCTACGCCAGCATTGATAATAGGCGATAGCGATGTTAGCTACTGCTTTCAGTCGCTAACAGGTTGGGTACACCCACTTTGCATGTCATTAGCGATAAATATCGCTGACATGCAAAGTGGGCCCCAAACCGCTCGCTGTCACCTAAAAGCTGTCGCTAACTGATGCTAGCGACAGCTTGCTAATCGGGCGAAGAAATAATCGCCGCTTTGCTGCCGAAAACTGCCGCAAAAGCGGCGGTAATTTAATTTCGCCTGCCTTGGTAATATGCCCCCTTATTTTTTCCCCACCCATTAATTCCTGTCCATAAAATGACTTTGAAAAAGACTGCATTACAGCGCATGCGCACTTTTGGGCCCCAGTCAAGGCATAGGTGAGCATATAATGCCCGTCCCATAAATTACTCCTCTTCGACACTCTCGTGCTTTTAGCAGGTGGTCTGCCTTAAACCACAAGAAATTGAGAATTTCATGAAGAATACTGGTTGGAAAGAAACAGATCAGCACGGTTGTGTCCCATTCATTTGGGACGTACTCGTAATTGCAGGAATTCTACGTGAATATGCCGGTCAATATTAATAATTCTTGTTGTGCAAAATCTCAACATGGAATTCTGCATTACTTGTAATGACAGCAAAGGCAGTTCCAAGAATTGGGTTCTGGATTATAATTCTCACTCTGGCTTTCTCTGTCATTCTGTATGTCCATCTCACTTTCTTGCTCTGTAGGTACCTAGAAAGTAAAACAATGATAGTTTTTGATTTTTGCCTCATGTGTTTTTTTTTATAACAGTCTTAAATCTATATTTACATTTGGCAAGCAAGAAAGCCCAATCTTCACAGTATTGACTTGTGTGTCATATTGCAGGCGCCAGCCATCCTAGCCTCAAATATGGTATATCTGGAGTTGAAGGAGGACTATAAATTCTCTTCTTAGTTGGTTCTTCACAGAAATGTTACACTTTTTTGTACACAAACCTGTTACTACAAAGGTTTTCTGTAACAGGCTTTAGGCAACAGGCTTTTGGTGTTTTTCACCTGACTTGAAAACACGAACAAATAATGCGTTTCCATCGATGTCAAATGGCTACCAGGTTTATTAACTTTCATTGACATTTTTTCTAAAACGGAAAAGTGTTCTTTGCACAGTGGTGTACCTACAAGACTGACTGCTATTGAATGTCCCTTTTCCCATCGGTTGTGATTTTCAAGATGTAATCACCATTGCTGATTAGTCTTAGTACCTTCCCCAGTATGAGCCAAGTTGGAACATGTCCCATCCAGTGGAATTCTATTGCTATGGCCACTCTTATGCAGGCAGTATGATAAAGTGCAGACAAAAGGCGAACGGTACTCATCTTTTCCTAAATGTCGGTTATTCTTCAAGAACAATACTGCTCTAGAATTTCTCTTTAAAAGTTCTAGCGAATTCTTTAACCTGACAAAAGATAGAACTTGGCTGGAACATGGAGAAAGACAGTTTTGGAATTTCTGCCACTTTTTCGGTTTCTTCCTGGTCATTTTTTTTAACCAGGAAACCAACACAGTTCCTTAAAAAAGGCGGTGTTTAATATTTAGTTGGTTGATAATTTAGTAGTGTGAGTCTGGTGAAAACCCACATGACTGAGGGATCTCTTAGCACTTTGGTACTAACTGGCAATTTTTAGAATCCAAAGTCAGGTGGAGTTTCAGAAGAGAAGCGGTGTAGCCACCACTTAACTGATAATGACTCCTACATCTGAATTGCTATGGCGGCTGTGCACTCCATGTATTTGTACCCTACACCTAATGAGTAGATTTGGGTAAAGACATAAAAAAGCAACCCTATACATAATTTACTGAAACATCATTGCTGAATAATCGATTAGATTTACTTTGGATGTGTATTTCAATAGTGAATTACAAATTACTAGTTTTAGAATGAAAGAAACTGCAGATAATCAATTGCCACACACAGATACAACGACTATGTTACTGCTGTTTTGTTTAGGCTAAACATTCTCCAATTTATCATCATAGGCAATCCCAAACCACCAGGACACATTACTTGATCAGTAGAAAACAGCACCTCCCTTCAGTGGAGCATTTGTTCTTCCTGCTTTGAGACCCATAAACCTAAACACCAAACCACTTCTGGTCACTCCCACATGGCTGCTCTCATCTGCAACTCGTTGACCATTCAAGGACACATAATCTTCACTGTGATTAAAGTAAAACCCCATGTGACTCATATGACTTTGAAGTAATCCCCACCACTTAGCAACATAAATTTAGCTGTTACTTCATCAAACGAGTAAACAAATGAGAAATACTGTCAAAATAACAATAGGCAACAATTTTCCATGGAATCATGGTAGAATAATACAACTCTTTAGGTGTGCTACTAATGAAACTGACTTCTTGTTCCAAAAAATATTTAGAAACCACTATTTAAGTACCACTTTCATAGCTCCCTGTATCATGAGACTCCCAGTTGAAACAAAAATACATTTGACCATTCTCACCTTTGCATATAAAGCCATATACGGAGATGTGTACAATATACCAAATACGAAATGAACCTTAATAACTGAAGCCCCTACATACAAACTTAAAGACATTCCTTCAAATGTCTTGCTTCTTCAGATCTTCCACTGAAGGTCCATCCTCCGCAGTTCCAATTAGTACCAGGATGACAAATTCTCCAAAGTCTCAAACCCCAGATCTAATAGAGTGCTTTCCAGAAATATTTAAACATTTGTTACAGTTACACCCCAATTTCTTAGAAGATTCAGAAAATCCATTCTTTAACATTATTGGTTGCCTAACATCCCACAATGTCACTCTATTTTCTTAATATTAACAATTCACAGTACAAATGACTATGGCCTAAGATAATCATAGAGTAAAAAGAATTCTAGGTTTGGTTATGAAGGTATTTTTATACCCAGCTTTCTCTATCTCTGTTTTGTGGCACTAGAGCCACCTTCTGGATAATACTTATATTCCAAACTGTTTTTTGTAAATCTAAGTTGCTTACACATCCATCCATCCCACTTGTGACTCACACCCACTGTATGCCCCAAATGTGTATTATTCAGTGACCTATGGTAATACTCATGTACCACATTTCAATGTATTACTTACCATGTGGCTAAGTATCTGGTATTTCGTTCATGGCTGTGTTTGAGGGAGGAGTGGATCATGAATCAGAGGGGTTATCATGGTGAATTGTGGACCTCTCCCACCCAGTCCCACTCCCACTCTGGGGTCCCACTCTTTTTTTTGAGTTCTCCTGTGGCCAGTCCCTCCCCCTCACAATTGTTTTGAAGATAGGAGCGGAGGGATGCCTGTTCCAAAAAAGATATCACTGCACTTGCCCACTCCTGCTTTTTCGTTAACATACTTGTTGTTGTTTCATCATGAATACATGCAATGTTGATTTCCTGTGAGTAGGTAATAATCATGTTAATGCTTTGATTCTGTACTGGAAATGGATAATCCTCTCCACTACAAACTTTAAATGTACTGTTTCGCTGTGCCTTGATAGCTGCACTGATCACAATAAAATAAAGTTTTCTAAAAAAATTATCTAGTATTTCACACTTGTGCTTCTCAAATGCTTGCGTGATTTCTCTTGAAATAGGTTGATCTGGGGGAGGACTGACTTTGGAGACAAATGATTTGAAATGTTATTTTCTCTTGGTGTGACCTACTGCCGGTTCCTTTGTGACGGCGTCCAGCATATTAGAGATCGATTTACTGCCGGAGTGCCTATTAGACCAACATACAATTGTATGCAGTTGTAGTGATAGTACTGACAATTGCTAAAGTAAGAAGAATCCATACATTTTACCTACAACTGTAGAAGTACGAAAGGCCATGAGCTATAGCGGTACAGAAATCAACCTCTGAATGAAGGCCACCACTTCAGGGACTGTTTCCATTACTGTAGAAGATTTTGGAGCTCCTTTTCATGAAACGTGTTTTGAACCCATCATCACTGGGCAAAAACTTTTTGTTTGCACCTGACTGTGTCCTGAGGTTTGTTCTTCTGAGACTCCTTTATGGTAACAAAAGCATTCTCCTAGTCATGAAACTCAGAAGTCCCCTTCTGCTTCTCTCTCAAGAGTTATTTATGCTGCCAAGGATACTATAAATGTGAATTAACCAATTCAGCAATAGGATGGGAGTCCATATGTATCTTATCTAAATTCTACATTGTTAATCTGTGAGCGTTATTGACACTACTAGTCTTTTGGAACGCCAAACTGCAAGCCATAATGAACAAGAAATGCAGATCAGCTGCACACAAACCTCACTCCTTTCAGCTTTGGTTCAGAGTGAATTTCAATTTGATGCATTTGCAGCTAGTAAAAATACATCATACTTTTATGAACTTTTAGCCATACCAGCATTGTGGGTGGGGGTGTAGGCCAACTCAAATCAAGGGAGTTTAAACCAATATGTATCCCGGGTAGCATATCACTACTACTGTATTTTATTTTACAATAGACCTATTGGTAATTGTTTTGTAGAAGGGTCATTTTTAAAATATTCACCAACTTTACTCTTAAACTTTTGGAAAAAGTGCTAATAAGCCTCATCACGAGGTAAGGGCAGAGACATTCCCTTATTTTCTTTCAGTAGATAATCCTGTTTTTGCAACATACCACTGGACACAGTAGACTGTGGAACCTACAACTGTTGGTTAAATGTAGGGTATGAAGTCATGCTTTGTAAACAATTAAATTGAAAAGCAACATCCTTTCAGACACTTTTTGTTAGGGTGTTCAGCCATGCTGATTTGGCAGTTTCATTGTTGGACTGTGTATAACCGAGGTCTACAAATCAAGATGGGCTGCTCAAGAGAGCAGCTGAAAGTGAAATAAGTGACTCTAGGTGACAAATGTGAGAAAATGCAGCATTTTGCTTGGTCGCGTCTATGTTTTGCTGAACTTTTTTGCTGTGTTTTAGATTCTGCACACAGAGGCCCTGCTGTCCAGTGTCCGGTTTATGTGAGCTGACCACTCAAACATGTGCCAATTGGCTAAACTCAGATTGGTGTTTTTAACTTTACTGTAAGGTCATAGTATATGATGTAGAAACTGCACCAAACAGCTTGGAAATTTAAATGTCACCTGTGGACTGCAGAATTTAATGTTCCATTCTTTAGTATGCCCTGGGCCTTTTGATCCAGAGCTCCAGAGCTTCAAGAGGAGTGGACATGAAGTGGCAAAAGGTTTTTCCTCAGAAAAATATCAACCCCCTTTTTCTAATTGGGACTTCAAAACTTTGGGGATTTTGTCTACTTCCAGGCCGTAGCGGGGACTTTCTACTTAGTCTATCTGACCAATCCTCCATTGCAGTCAGCCTGAATTCATGCTTAGGTCCCAGTCTACTGCGACTGTTGACTACTAGTGATGCTTTGTGTTTTTTGACACTATTTTCACTAAACTATTAAAGAAATTATATATCTGGGTGGTGTATTTCTATAATTTGGACTGGGGTTTTTAATATCATTTGTTTTTAACGTTTTAACTGTTTTAGTAATTCTTAATCATTTACACATTGTCTCTAAATTAAGCCTGTTTGCTCTGTTACCAGGGGTTGCACTCAAGTTTCAATTACTGAAACTTTGGCTGGATATAGCAAAGCAGTGCATTTATTTCTTGTTGTGGGCATCAATCCACCCAAACTAATAAACCACTTTCTCACAGCAAGACAAAAGCAGAAAATGTTAATCAGAGAAACATAGTACAAAAAAAGAAGTATCAATATACTGCACACCAGAGTAGCTAAGTTTAAACATAAAATTGAAATATAAACACAAAAAGAAGAGGATAAAGTTAGTAGACATTAAAATGTTTACAAAGTTTTGAAATGTGACTGGGCAATAGGTGTTGACGGACAGTAACCATTTTGCAGGTCACTACAAATACATGCTAAAAGCATTTTGCAATTGTATCTTGTCATCACTGTCTTATAAATGTCAACGTGTAGTCACATGATGAAAATACTTTCAAACATTACAGAACTTTGCCTGCAAAATTAATGACCATACCATTGCCATGAAGTACGTTTTGGATGTAAATGGATATGACATTTAGAGCTGAGATGAAAGAGCTTGCAAAATACTATTGTAGCTATCAGACAAGTCTTCTTTAGTCGGAATGCTGCAGACGCCAGCAAAAAAACATAATCGTTCTACAAAATGGATATATTTTTCCTGTACAGAGACGCACAGATAGATCAGTGTTGTGGAAGAAAAACATCATGCAGGAAAAATCAAGAAAACTTTTAAAGTAACACCAGTAGATCAACATAACGATTTTAAATCTTTGTTGTCAAGGAGCGAAGCTGGGTTAAATTCTGCAATACAAAAAGTCAAATATATAAACTATGCAACAAAAGATCGTGTTTGGGTAGCAGTTGTGAGTGAAGTGGGAACCAATCTCACTTTATGACGAGGGTCGTTTTGTATCCCGCTATATTCATTCTGAACTACTGAGAAAGTTAATGGCTTAGTTAAGCAAAAGAGTAAGGTATGTGTGTATGGGAGTAAAAGTACAGTTCCCAGAGTAGGCTTTCTTCCAGTTCATTTTCAAATTGTGGTCTTTTATTTAAGTGTGCGTTTGGTATCATCGTGCCCAAATATATGCTCCCTCCCTGGTTCATGTCGAAATGGGGAGCACATGTGAAATTAAAAGTCAATAAATGTCTCAAAATGTCCTGTCTTATTACTCAACTTCAGGCTATATTGTGTACGGAAGTTTAGGTAGAGAAATGAAAATTACAATATATACACATTTTAAGAAACTCTTTGTGGTAGTTTTATATCTTGGTTTCAAAATGTTAAAAAATATGACCTAAAATCAGCCGCGGCCCGTGGAGGGAGTTACGGTGGGGCAGGGAGGCGGGGAGGGGGAGGGGCGGCTGGAGGGTGCTAAAAAACGTCATTTTTAGCACCCTCCACCCCGCCCCTCTTCCTCCCCGCCTCCCTGCCCCACCGTAACTCCCTCCACGGCCGGGGCTGCCTAAAATTGTATTCCAATGCGAATCTAACCAACTAATACATACTCATAAATGTTGCTAATGTTTTTAGATGTATACATGGGTAATACTGCTCTCTCCTATTTTCTGCAGTTGAACATCAAAATATAGTACAGTGGCTTTATAAATTGTGAGGTGTCTGCCCTAGCATAGAAATTGTATACGTAAGTTAGAGGGTGAGTAAACCAACCAGGTCCCGGGACTATCAAAGAGAGCCAATATAATTTTAAGACGGACAGGCAGTTCAAATGCTGTTGATATAACTCAAAAATGCTCACTTGAAAACGTTTGCAGTGAAAAAGCTCTGCTTAATTTTGACCTCGAGCACTACACCATACACTTTTTTATTATATTTAAAATTATATATCTTTATTTATAGCCCCTTCATTTTTCTGCCAGCCCTGGGTATCTGTCGTTCGTAGACCCTTCACTAATTAAAAACTGTTCCCTCATGAGCTCCGTATCTATGTCCCTAATTTTATAGGTAAAAATACTGATTGATTTCTAAACAATTACTCCAAAAGCACTAGGGAATCAATAGCAGCTACACTGTGCATGTTTTCATTTCACATGTTTTACTTGAGCTTGCACCCCTTTAAGAATGTGGGCTTTTTCCTGTAGTTTTTTTTTCATACAGCATATTAATTAGTCTTGTATTGTTTTTACTGTGCCTATGTGAGTTCAGCTTGTACGTGAACACAACCTTATAAACTTGAGCATAATTGAAAGCTTTGAAGTGGAGAATGAAGGAAGTGCCAGCTTCTCGCAGTGTCTGTCTGTGGGTATTAAAGGCCTTCTGAATATTTGCCCAACCAATGTTTTGCCTCTCTGCAGATGTCTTAGAGCAATGGTCATGTGGGCAAATGTTAATTGTGATTTGATGTGAAAGTGCTTGAAGGAGGTATTGAGTGATCAATATTTTGAGAGAGAAAGTAAAACAAAATATTGGCCTTATAGGTAAGTGAGGGTGTTGTGTAGGTGTGGGGATATTGAAGTGAACATGATGCAAGTAGATACGTGCACAAGAGAGTTGTAGGAAGGTAGGATCCTTCTGCATGGTTACCCCCACTTTTTGCCTGGTGTTGTTATGATTTCTGACTAGTCTGATTGAGATCCTGCTAAACAGGACTCCAGTCTCTGTGCTTTTTCCCCTAAATTGATTATAGTGAATACTTAGGTACATCCCAGATTGGCTACTGGTGTACCCTTAGTCCCTAGTATATTGTACTGAGGTACACAGGGCATCGGTACACCCGGGGTGCCGCATGAGCTGAAGCATGAATTATGCCATCCTTGGGAGATCACCAGACTGTGACTACAGGCTTCCCATTACAGCGTGTGTAAGCTGGGGCTAGTACCATTCATGACAGATATAGGATTCTCTATATCTGAGGTCACTCCACTTAAAACCTATGTCACCCCTAAAGCAGGCCTTTCAATCCTGAAGGCAGTGTGAGGGTGTCCTTGCATGAGAAGGACACCCCTACAACCTGAGGAGTCCAGTCTCCCGGGTTGTAAGTGCATCAGCCATTACGATATATAGAATGGGCATGTGTCATTACTCAATGACCATCTCTAAACTGGCTGTAATGAACCATGTCATGTTTGGTATCAAACATGTTGGAATCATACCCCCACACTATTGATGGTGTGGGAAGTATGATTCCATGCACTGTAAATTTCCTCTGGGAGTCTGTCAGTGCTCCCAGTACCAGTCTTCCAGAACCGGACAGCAAGCTAGGGCTGCTGCTGAACAGAGACATGATTCTGCCTTCCTGCTGCTGAGCCAAGCTCAAGCAGGGTAAGGTAGAACAATAGATATCCTGTCACAGGGAGGTGTGCCCCCTTTCCAGACAGGGTTTAGTGTATTAGGGTAGGGTGGGGGTGCTTGCCAGCAACACTGAGACTGCTTGAAGGGCACACTTAGTGCCCTCCTTGCATACTCCAGTTCAATCCAGTTCAGGGAGCCGTTGGCTCCCGCTCGGGATGAAACTGGACAAAGGACATTGGAGTATCCTACCCACTGTCTAGCCCCTCCTCTGGGAGAGACCCCTGAATCATCCCAACCCTTTCCTTAAGGTACTTAAGGGCTTATGTATGTATGTATGTATGTATGTATGTGTCTTGTAAAGCGCACTGCTGCCCTGAGGAGTCGTGGCGCTGTAGACCGCTGGGGAACCCGTCCTGGCTATCCCTTTGAGATGGTCCCTACTGGGTACCTCCAAGGTGAAACCAGGCATCCCCGGCGAATGTGGGGGGTCGTTGTAGAGATGAGGCAAGCTAATGCCCAGAGTTGCCGAGTGTGATCCCTGGTTAGAGTAGGCACCGAGGCGAGAATTATCGAGTCCGCTCACCCTGGTCCACGACCCTGCTGCGTCGGGAATTAATCCCTGGTCCCGGGCTGTTCTCTGCTTCCGGGTCTGCCGCCTCTAACCAGTGAGCCACACCACTCCTTACCTGTGGTTAGGTCCTTAAATTTGTCGTGGGATTTGATTCAGATTCAACTCTGTGTCAACTTCAACCGTATGGATACTCTGACTGCGCCGTGCTGAGTCGGACTGACCGCATCTAACTTCGCTTTGGGAACCAAGACTGCAACCGGGAAGTCTCCGTCTGCTCTAAGTCTTATCATCCTGCAAGTCTGCTGCACTGTCAGTGTCCGTGCTCCATACAGGTTCCTCACAGGACATGTGAACATTAATGACACCCAAAGTAATCTCCCTTGGAGTGAAGGAGTCACTCCACTGCATACGCAGGCACTACAAAGTAGCTGATCGGTTTGCTGCTCCTGGGCTCCTACGGATTCCAACAGGCTCAGTAACACAGGTGGCTGTTCGAAAACTCCCTCTAGGCCTGCACTGTCTTCAGACTGAGTATGAGATCGGTATCCCTCATCATCGCCGCTGGAACCGAGCCACTGTGCATCATGTTGGCTGGCCGTTGCTAAGTCTGGGTGACTCTTGTCTGAAGAGATCTTCTGGTCCCCTCAATGGGCTTCTTTGATTCCAATGGGTTCCTCTGTTCCTTGAGGCTGGCTCCCACTCACGTGCATGTGGTGAGTCCCTTGGACCTTGCTGGTCCTAACTCCGCACCTTTTTCACTTGCCATTTTGTTTGCAGTTGCCAAGGCTTGTTGGTGCTCCCGACAGACACTGACCCCTCCACTCTTGACATCCGACGTGGGACAACTCATGATTGAGTCCTTATCTTCCACAGCATTGCCTGGTCCACACAGCTACAGCTCCAAGATCATTGTCAACTCTCCTGCATCTCCCGACATCAGTGGGCGTTCGTCTCCCGTGCCTCCTCGACACTAGCATAGACGCTGTTCCCTCTGCTTGCAGGTACTTCTCAGCTTGAATCCACCTTTGGGTTCCACCAGACACATACACCTTCTTCAACAGCTGCATCTTCCTGAAGACCTTCATTGAGTTTGACTGCTGTTTCCAATGCCACTTCACACCTATGCACCCGGCTTCCCTGGTGTACATATCCTGGTTCCTAGGCTGTCCCCAGGTGGGGTGGCTCTCCAACGTTTTGTCTTCAACAGGGTTTATTCAGAGTCCACCTGGAAAGATTTTTCTTCTTTAAAATTGCTACTGCGACTTACCCATTGACTTGAACTGAGCATACAGACGTGTTCCCACACTGCACATGGCCTCCGTAGGGATCCTGGTTACTCACCTTAAGTGGTTCCTTGGGTCCCCCGCACTTGTACGTCTTCTGGGTATAGTCTTGATTTGGGTTGTGGTTTGCATCCCACTATTTTAGTATATGGTTTGGTCTCCCCCTGTCGACCACTTTGTATTTGTGCTACTTACCTGTTTTTATTGCAATGTATTTTGTGCATTGTGTATATCTCCATGTCGGAGATATTTGTATGTGTTAGTGAGTATCTTTTAATAAATACATCTTTTTTTATAAATACACTGTGTGGTTCTTTTTCACTTAATCTATTCCAATAAGATTATGTTCTGGTGAAACAAGCTGCTTAACACTCCTTCTGGACCAACCCTGGAGGCTGCTCTCCACAGCTACCACTCAGAGAGCTTTCTAAGGTTGTCTAAGACCACTAAAATCACCATAAGGGTTGTCTGGATAAGTGCAGGGTGCTACACTTACATAAGTGAGCACCATCTACTAAGCCAGCCTCCTGCAAGAGTGAAAAGAGGTTGTTGTAGACGAAAAACATAAAGTGTGAGGTATGCAAACTGAGAATTTCAAAACTTTGGTGAACAAAGGCATGACTTACAGAGACTGCAGAAGAAAGTGGTGAGAAGGGAAGAGCAGGAGTGAAGGCCACTATACGTTCAGCAAGCTTTAGAAATGTTTTATTCACCGGGCCATATTTATACAAAGTTAAACATTTTCAATCATTATTATTATTATTCAAAATAACCTTTATCTGATTCTGCCAATAAACATTGGCAAAACCAGTAGTTCTGGTTGTAGGTGCATGTCAATTTCTGTATATATTGTTGTTGGATGCTAAAGTAGAAAACTCACAGAAAGACAAGAAAATACGGCTCAGGTAGCACACTCTAGGAAATACAGGGTTGTAATGTATATGTTTCATGCCACACCTTTAATTATATAGTCAATGTCTATTGGAAAGGGACCCTAGTTATGCTTTTTAGGCCACACACCATTTAGAGACCCTCAACATATTATTTGCATCACACTAAAAACCTTGACAATCCCTTTGCTTGTCCCGTAGGTGACACAGCGTTCCTCCAGACCAGCCTCTTCTCTCACGTTATCTGTACATCCTCATGCCCTGTTCCTTTTACTCAGGCCTCTTCTGACTCAAGGGCTTCTCCTTTAAGCCACTGACCATCTGTGCCCACCCACACCCTGGACTACAGAAGTTAAATTGTAATCACTACTCAATGTTGCCCTGCTTCCAAGCCCTCACAGATCGGAAATAAGGGGCATATTATCAAGAACGACGTTAAAATTATTGCCGGTTTAGCAGCAGAAAACTTCTGCTAAACCAACGATAATGGGCTTGATAATATTCCTTGTATAATTCCAATAGAAGCAAATGTTCACACCGGAATATGGACTTCTATTGGAATTCTCAAGGGCATATTATCAAGCCCATTTTCGCCGCTTTAGCGGCAGTTTTCTGCCGCTAAACCGACAATAATTTTTAACGTCGTTCTTGATAATATGCCCCTAAATTTGTTATTTTAACTTATTTGTTGATTAAGTATTGAACCGTGGGGGAATGGGGTCAGAGCGGGCACAGAAAAAGAACAGTGAAGGCGAGCAGGTACAAAAAGTTCATAAATAAGAGTGGTGCATGGAAAGAGGAAAATATATTTATATATATATATGAATCATGGGGAAATGCAAGAAATTAGGAAGTAAATTCAGCTGCAACAGTGTAACAAGTGCTAGTGCGCATCAAACACAGGGAACATACATTACTGCAAACTGTTTTTAATTCGAAATAAATGCTAAGTATGTCCCATCATTCATACTACGAGGATAGGTCTGAGTGCGAAGATGAACGAATGGATGAAGGGAACAATGAACAGAGAGATGAACTGATGCACAAACAAATGAATGGGTGGACAGGTGAATGTGTAGGTGCGTGGACTGACTGATGAATGGGCGTATGAAAAATCCATAACACATGAGTAGAATACAGACCATTTCAAAACAAGTCTGCTACTTTAATGATATTGTGCACTGAACTGCACTCAATTTTCTCTCCTACTTAGCAGCTCTGCTCAAAATGAAATACAGTTCCTGAAAGCTCAGCTTTTATTTATGTACCTGTTTCTTTTGTCTTTGATCTGGTGCCTTGGTCACATGATTGTGCCCTCAAAAGCCACTTGTGCACTTGTCAGAATAATGCTCCATTTGGTCGCACTGCCCCATGCCTGCCACCCAGGCATTATACATTACAAACAACGTGACAGCTAACATGCGCTTAAACTGCCGGCTGAAAAATAGCCCAAGCCGCCGTGATATGGCAATCGGAAAAGCGAATCAAAAACATTGTGTTAAACAACCTGGCATCGCCCGCTTGTAATCTGATTCTCGTATATCAATGGCAGCGCTTTACGGGGAGTGAAAGTGCCATCTGCTGATGCTCCGTCTTGGGTATTTTGCCAGGGGAGTTCAGTGATAACGTGAAATATGTGCTCACGAGAGTATCTTCTCTGCCCCCTTCGTCACCTTCCTGAAGTCTGCGCCTAATTGTTTGTGAGGGGGGGCCTGCGCGTTTGCACGTTTTCAGGCGCGAGGCGGGGCCCCTGCTCGCCAACCCGCCGCAGTTCTTTTTAGGGGATGCCAGTCGAGCACATCATTTATTCCATTTTGAAAACAAAAATCAATACATCTATAAAGTGACCCATAAATTAGAGCTGGCGCGCGGAATGTTTGCTCTGTGCTGCCATGGCGAAGCCAGGCCCCCTCCGCCTTCTATTCCTTCACCTTCCTGTTTGAACTGCAGTCACAGCAACAGCCTCATTAGGGGGCATTAGGGACCCGGGGACGGCACCATTCCATAGCTAGCCCTGCTCTTTCTTATTAATGCATAGTAAAGTAGAATGCATTTAAATATTTCATAGGGATTCCATAATTTGTGTGTAATCGCCTTGTTAGCCGACGGTGGAGGGAGAACAGGTCTGTGAAATGGCGTTAGTGATTGCCCGTGTAATTTACTGAACTCGGCCATTATGAAGTGCATTATTGGCAGCCGGGAGGAAGCTGTGAAATAGAACCAGCAATAAGTGAAATAAGGTAAGGGTCTTCTAATAAGCATCTTCAGGGATAACACCCCACTTGATCCTTTGCAGCAGCCATAATGTCTGACATACGAGATACATCAAAGGCACGCGATAGCATTATGGAGCGTTCATATGAAAAGGCTATCTGCAACATTAGTTCCACTTCCTGCGAAGGACAAGATTAAATGATTAATGATATGTCTCTTTGCATATGCGTTTTGAAACAGCAATTAGGCACCGTCTGCAAAAAGAAAAAAAAGAACTAGCCCTTTTATTTCCAGAATTTTCTGGTTCTGGGTTTAAGGACAGCAAACAGAATTTTCTAACAGCCAAATCGGCTACCTGCAAAAGTTTCAAAAACCTGCCACAGAATCATTCCCGAAAGGGTAATAATTTTTAAGTGCGCGCCTTCATAATTTAATGTTAATGTTCACCCTATTTATTTAGTCGCATGGCATGCGTTTATTTCTTGCACTATTCCTGTACCGTGATTGGCATAATTAAGCGAGGGAATGAAAGGGGGCCATTATTTTACATATCACCGGTAAACAATGGCGAGGGGAGAAGGGGGTTGTGGCGGAGGTATGTATGTGTTTTTCAAGTTCTCGGTAATCCACTGGAGGCTGTTCTATAAATGATCATTGAAGGGATGCAAGCTAGCCTATAATTACAGGAAAGAAAGTGGCAGCTCTGGCATTTCATAACTATGTGTCCTCGAAAAGTGCTTTGTGAGTTTGTCACCAATGATAATTTAGATAGAGGCTCATTACTGAACATCACAACACTTTAAAAACCTTTCGCCTTCATGCTGGAGAAGAAAGGACTATTTTAATGGCGAGGTTCTTTTGTGTTCTCTTGAAAAATTCAATCAAGACAAAACGTCATTGACTATTATTGTAGTCTACCGCCTGTATTCTAATGAGAGCGCATAGATAAATTGCATGTATCTTCAAGACTGGAACAAATCAATGCAAACATGTTAGTGATGGGGGGTGGCGGGATGGGGAGTAGTCTTGAAAAATATGCAGGATTTCTACAAAGGAGTGAGCACATGTTGTAGTTTCTCATCAGGAGGGAAAACATGCAAAGCGATCTGGTCTACAATGTCTTTGTGGATGAAATATAATTTTTTTTAAGTTTTCATATTAGTAATCGAGAGCTTTTACTGTAGCTAGCAGTGGCGAAAAAAGGTTGCTTTGGGCCACCAGTGTGGGAAAATTGTCCCATCAGCTCCCAATTGGTTGTAAAAGACGAGAGAATCAGTCTGCAAAGCCTCTGCCACTTTAGCTACTGCACCATAGGTAGGTCGCCCACAGAAGCTGCACAACGACCATGGGGTTTGCCCTGTACATTGCTTTATAGACATTCTAGGTCGTGTGAATTCTGTAATACTCTTGGTATTCAGTCTTTATTGCAACCCATCATTTGGTTTAAATCTGTGTCCTTGATCTTGTAAGTCATGATTGTCAAATGGGCTTGATTAATATGTCACCAAACCTATTTCGGTGTTACGGGGTAAGGGAAATAGCAGTATCGAACTGGAAGGATAAAGATGAAGAACATGAAGTATTTGTGTATGGGTACAAAAACCAAACGAGGAAGTGCAGAGGCAGTGGTGATAGAATCACCCTCCTAGACGCTATACATAACCAATGAGATTCCATCAATGTGAGGAGTGGATATTTTATTCGTTTTTGTTAGCTGGTGTCTAGAAACAGTGGTGAAAGCTCTCTTTGCGGGTGACAAAAGGAGAGCACTATGTGCTTTTAAAATACCCCTCACACACTATGAATCCCATAGTGTCATGCTTCATCACGGGGGTCTTCCTGTCCCTCTACGGGGCGGGGCGTGCTGCGACCTACGAAGTACGCGGGAGCACTTAGTATAATGACGATAGGCTATGTGTGATGTGAGGACAGTGGTAAGTGATAGGGAGGTAGGGACCTATTTAAGTGTGGTGGTGATGAAAAAGAAAAATTTAAAATTCCCTGGCTAGTAGAAAAAATAATTTATTAACTTCTCTGGCTGGGAACAGTAAAAAGTGGTAATGAAGTAGAACGGAATGCGTTATCTACTTGGTCGACATGACATGTTTCGTAAGCAGACCCCTCCTGCTTACTCCTCAGGACCTCTAATGGTCCCTACTGACAATACTCAATTATAAATAAATGTAGTATGCCTAAAGTCCTAAACTTGGTAGCAAAAATAAGCTACTAAGTTCTGCTTCCGGGCTTGAGTGGGCCCTCGGTGAAGCGTGAAAAAGGTTGACCTGTTGTGGTCCCTGTAAAGACAAAAAGGGGGAAAAAAATTATACAAATTTTGTAAAAAACACATAGAGAGAGACTGTTCATATATTGATCAAGACCTGCTTATTTGCGTGGGTCACTTTGTGGCATAGTATCCATGCGGATGTAAAGTTTAAGTCTCTCATAGTTATACTGGACAAAGTAAGAACCTTGATGTATTATTCATCATATTCTTTATACATGGGGTGTAATGGCCCTCCAAAATCTCACACAGAACAGTGCACACACCTCAACACATTCCACACACACATTCTACAGCGATTCCAAGGTATATGGGTCTGATCGCAACACAGGTTCCAAGTAGGGAATAAAAATACAATTGTCGGAGACATAATGTTTAGTGGAAAAGAGTCAAAACACTGTTTTTTTTTCTGATAAATGAGCGAAAAGCAAAGTGTGAAAGCATATGGCCTATACATACAGTTATTTCACGTGTTGCGTGCCCCATGAGCCTGCATTTTAGGGTTTAAATTGGCGGTATACTGTGAAAAACAACAAGCAAAACAAGACAGAGTCACTCGAGATGCTTGTGCTCAAGTGCGGACCAATCATATAGTTTGACCAAATATTTTTAAAGACCCGTGATCTAGGTCTGACTTACGTGACCGCTTCTGATATTCAGCATTAATCCTATCCTTCAGCAGCTCCGTGGGATCTGGGAGCGATGTCAGGCACCATCTATTTATGTCAGCATTGCAAATGCGGGACGGGCGCTGTGTCATCCTCCCCTGTTCGTATTGCTGAAAAACTGGAGCGCTAACAAAAGATGGCCGCTCACAGCGGCACACTCGAAGGTAGAAAAAGAGTCTTTCTTCTATCCTTGTTATCGCTACGAGGTTACCAGCTGAATTGTTGTGATAAATTGAATTAAATTGTGGATGTTGCCGGCTAAATTGCAGCGATGAATTAAATTAAATTATTGAAATGTTATTCGAGTCTATGTGGGTATTTAAATATGGCAGTGGTTAACTACCATAGGGCGCTGGAACCACAGGACATGGCAGTGACAGTCAGAGAAAAGGGTGTGTTCTTAGTTGAGGTGTTGCCATAGAGACGCAGTGGGCAGAGTGCTTCCATGTTACTAAGTTACATTTGTGCCAGACTGAAGACACCACTACTTATCAATGAAAAGGTGTTCTATCAACAAAGTTTAGTAAATCAATAATGTCAGGGTTTTTCTCCACTACACCTCGATGTAGGTTCATAAATGTCAGCTCGCTTTGATGCAGACCTAGTAAGTTTATCACAGCTGTCCCCATGGTATCTCGTCATTAAGGCCAGTGTTATTAGTGTCCAGACGGAACACCCACCTTTGTTCCTTTTCAAGGAGGTGTTCTTCTCTTGTGTATGAACAACAGGCAGGAAATGTATGGAATGTGTTACCTTTCCGTACTGCCATTCTAGTTATGGGCAAGATTCATTCAAAACGCAGCCACACATTTAATAGGCAATTTGCTGAGTGTATGTTTCCAGCGGCTAGGTTTTGAGCGGCAAAGAGGTAAACTTCATATACGTAAATGTCTATGCTAGCAGCAGAAGGTATCAAGAGCCACCAAACTTTCATCTTGCTTCTACAGAAAGAGGGTTTCCCTATCACCACTTGTCATGATCACATGTAAGGGCTAAAAGTAAGGCTTACTAAATTTTGAAGTCATCTAACATTTTCGTTTTCCTTAGCAGTAGACAATTGTTATGAAAAATACACCAAAAATGTCACTATTGATCTAATTTAAATGGATAACTGTGCAAATGTTCTTTGCAAATTGATCATCTTAATAGCAGGTTCACATATTTGAAGTAACCCTGGGCGTAGTTTGCAAAATAGCGCTACGCGTAGCTACGAGAAGTGCACTTTGTACTACGCGAACTGCGGGTAGCGCTACGCAAACTGCGTAGTGCGCTGTTCGCGATGATTGCACAGTGCCGGTGCTTGTCCGCACTGTGCAATCATTGAAAACGGCATATTGCACAGTGCAAGCTGTCTTTTACTGCCGCTCGAGTAGATTTGTACTCGAGCAGCAGCTTTCTCAACGCGGACTGGTAGTTTCTCAACTCGAGCGGTCTTGAGCATACACTACCACTCGCAATGAGAGGTTTATTTTCCATGCTCGCGATCGGCAACTTGATGTTGCTGATCGCGAACGAGGAAAAAGTCTCACCGGGATGTCATTATGCTTGCTCGCGTCGCCAACTTGACGTTGAGGACCGCGAGCAAGCAAAAAATGACTGCTGCACTATGCTATGCTATGCGTGTTTGCACTGTGCTACCTGCAATTCGCATAGTGCCAAGTAGCGCAATATTCAAAAACTACACGAGCGTAGCGTAGTGCTTTGCCCAGGCTCAATTTGGAGACACAGGACAAAATGGCTAACAAGCAAACTCTGCTCTTTGGATTTGATTACTAGAGCCAACCTTTAAAAAGAAATGTTTTTTTAATAATCATTAAGAAGGTGTAAAAGACATTGGAGCCTTTCACATTCCACAGAAGAAACAAACATAGGGGTCCATTAGGATGACGGGCGGACTTTGTCCGCCCGTCATCCTACCGGTGAATGGGACCACCCGCCATAAGGGCGGGGGTCCCGTTGTACATATTAAGATGCGCCCGCCACAGTGGCGGGCGCTTCCCGCATTTTTAACATTGCGGCGGGCGGTGCTGAAAGCACCGGCCGCCGCAATGCTAAAAATGCACGTTGTGCATTTCAATGCACAACATGACAGGCACCGCGAGGTGCCTGTTATGTTGTGCATTGAAATGCAGGGGGGTACCATAGGTACCCCCCATGTGCACCCCCCACCCCCACGGAGTCCCAGGGGGCCCGCAACGGGCCCCTGCAGGGGGACTCTGCCTGCCTTAAGGCGTGCCAGAATGCGCATTGTAATATGGCTGGCGGTGTCTAACAGACACCGCCACCATATTAAACATATTCCGCCCCGGCCGCAAGGCCACCGGGGCGTAAAACAGGCAGGCGGTGATTTTCACCGCTGCGGTCCCCCCCCCCGCCATCCTAATATGGCGGGGGGGGGATTTGGCAATGGATGTCAGGCGGATTGCCTCCGCCAGGCCGGCGGTGGCTACCGCCAGCCTGGCGGAGGCAATCCACCCGACATCATAATGGACCCCATAGACATTTAAATTGCAGAAACAGGAAAAAGAAAGTAGTTGCCTATCACATACGAAATATAAATAGATAACAAATAAAAACTCAGGTCAGCTCACACTTCTACAAAAAATTATAATTTGAATATGTGACTATGTATGTTAAAGGGTAATTTTAGTATCCCATAAAAATGCATCACTTTCTTGGCCCTATCACAGCTGTACTATAGAATTTTCCTATATCAGTGCCAGGTAATACATGAGGATAACATAGTTACCAATATTTGGCTATATCCCATGTATACTTGAGTAAATTAGAGCATTGGCCGAGTGCTAAATCTTCTCTTCTGGGAGGTAGCTAAGACAATCTCTTATCTACCTTCCCTTCGGCAAAGATTCCTTCACTTCAGGCTCTCCCAACAGCAGTGCTTAATTTGAGGCAGTGATTTTCTGTACTCAGCACCAGCATTTAATTGTCAACACTGGGGCTTGAGACAGCCTGCCACTAGGTGATGCTGTCTGGCTAATTTAGAGATGACCACAACTACAGGTAATTAATAATTCAATATACATTAAAAATGACTTATCTGCTGCCAAGCCATTCTTATGGCTTTGGAGGCTGATTTAGTCCAAATGGTTACACTTGTAGGAGTGTGATGGGTGTGTTGTTACTGTCATTGGCCACATGGCAGGGGCAGTGTGTGGTGTAAGCTGCAGTAGTGGCCTCCTCAAGAGAGCCCCAACACTTAGTTTTTTTTTACAAATGAAACACTGTCCAACAGTAAAGAGGAGAGAGAAGAGGAAGGGCTGAAGGACTTCGTGTGCTGAGCCTATCTAATGGGTAACATACCAGAGATCAGACACTGTGTGGAATTGGCTCGCCTGGAAATTTGCAGTTGACAGATGACTGGTGTGGTAAGTGGAAAAGTCCCATAACTGATCATCATTCTCACACCACACATACCACACACAACACCTTTTCCAGACTTACAGAATAGATCAACATGCAATGGGTGAAGGTGAGATATGTATAACTTTGGAATGCACAATTGACTACCTTTTTGAACAGTAATAACAGATTTTACTATCCTACAGGTATTTTTTTTACCTTTACCAAATTGTACTTATCTTCTTTTCCCAGGCACCTTAATAATGAACACGCATTGGATGACAGAAGTACTGCTCAGTGTCGGGTCCAAATGCAAGTGGTTCAACAGTTAGAAATACAGGTTTGTAAAATGTCATGAAATGTATGTGCAATATTGAATTGTTATCACTCAAAAGCTAATTTTTTTAACAAGGCACATCATATTAAAACAAGAGTTCCATCAACTATTTTTGAGTGAATGTGCAAGACTATCTTTTTGGCAATATGTTAATACAGGTTTTTTTTTTAGGGTTTTAACTCGAAAGCGACTTCACAATTCAAAGAAAAAATGCATTACATTATTTACTCACTACTTATGGTCTGCTGCCTTCCAAATTGGTGCTTTAGTTATTCGATGATGACTCTACCATAAAAAAGGAACATTTTTCAGAATACTTAACCTAAGAAAATTTATTTTTCACAGCAAATGTGTTGTGTTTTTAAAAAAAAATTGTAAATGTATACAGATTTTGTTTTTGAGTGACCTTGTCTCCTTCAATTTGAAAATCTTATTTTTTCTTCATTTCTGTTTATGAAATTCTTTTTATGAATGTGTTTGCTTATTTATAATCACATTTCACAACTATCATGTTCATCTGGCCATCCTGGGAGCAAGTCAGTCAGTCAAAATGTTTTTAATAGGCTGATACCCATAAAAAGTAAAATGTCAGCAAAAGTGCAAATACATTCCAGCATTTAACAGCAGTATAAAATCGCACAGGATAAAAGCATGTATGTGCCAGAATTCATAGTACATTCTAGTAGCGCTAAGGACCTTGCTATATTGAGGCAATCAAGGCGGAGCACATATACAACTCCCTTTGGTAGAATTCTTCAGTCAGGGGAGAATCTGTCTCAGCTTTCATTTCTGTGCTCTACCATTCTGCCATCACTTTGGGTCTTACCAGCTCTTACCAGCTGTTTGCCGGTACTGCCTCTCTCAATCCTTGCCTTTGAAGTTAGGATCACTCTTGCATAAACGTAGATGACAGCCCTGGATGTTCTCAAACGTAGGCGCACAAGGTTACCCACTCTCATCCTGCTTTTCTTTGGATCCTCATGAGGGACGCAGTTTGAGATTGCACAATCTGATGAGAGGGGCTCCTCCCTCTGCCTAAAGGACGCCAGTTAGGAAGGACAATTGCAGCCCTAGCGCAGATTGCAAAATATACACATTGTATTGCTCTGGTTACATTTCAGTGACCGGCGATTTAGTATATAGCCCGCTATTGAGTCTGTAGACTCTAAAATATCACAAACAGAGCGAAGCCCTTTGATGTGCTGTGCGGCCGTGAATGCGCGTGCTTGTTTGCTCACGTGATTCACGTGAACTTAATGAAAACCGCACGAACGAAACCCTTGGTTTCACGAGTTTTTTGAGCACTTGAATTCTCGCTCCCTCAATGCGAATTATTTTAATTTCTTTATTTTTATTTCTTTTCTTCAAATACACCACAGGCTACTGTGGTGTCTTTGAAGAAAAGAAATTAAATTAAAGAAATTAAAATAAAGGAATTTGAACAACAAGAGAAATCTGTTGGGAATGTCCATTTAATGTATACTTTTCCTTGTGTGCTGCTTAAACTCTGGTTGTTCCTGCCAAATTCTGTCCTTTGAGCCCCACTCTTGTTTTAAAGGTGCCTAATCTAAAAACATTTATCAAGTGATGTAAGTGGTAGAAATAGCACAAGTCCAGTGAGGAGAAAGGAAAATGGTTTTTTAAAGCAGGATTTAAGTTTGGATTTTTTAGCGGAGACTAAATAAATGTACTGAAAACTTTTAATGTATGTTTTGCTACATTTGTGATTTACTGAACTGTTCAGTTAGTGTTATGATACTCGTTATTTATATCTAAGGCACATGCAGATTGTTGATTAGTGCCAAAGTAGGTGAGCAGCTCAAGTTTTCAAATGGCACATCTGTCAGGTTGTTTTTAAGAAGCGATTTCTTCAGTGAAAACTTGACATCATAGTACACAAACAACAAAAAGTGTAAATGACCCCCTATTGAGACTAATTTTGAGATTGTAATGATTTAGAAGGATATTTGATTTTGTGAGCTCATGCACTGTGACTACTGCCTGAATAGTGTGTGACTTTTTTCATTAGATAGTTAAGCACAGTTTTGATCATTTTAGTTGGACCCCAGTCAGACTTTACTCATTGAAAAGACTGGCCTATCAGCACTAGAAGATAATTGAAGCCTGCTGCCTTTAAAGATCTCTCTGGCAGGTATTTTAAAAGTAACATGGCTCTTTTTTATTTTTAAGAATTGCAGCACAGTTTGAAGAAGTTTGACATGTCTGAAAACATGTCAGACGGTCACTAGCCATAGAGCACTCATCCTCCCTAGAATGCATATAGTTGCGGAGCAATGCACAACCTGAAATTTGTTTTGCGTTCTTGTCAAAGCGATCCAATAGCATTGAGTGCTACATTGCAATAACAATATCGCCCTGGTTGGAATACGATTTAACAACAAAGTAAATTCTAAAATGTTTGTCGCCTTCCAGTGTCATTATTTCTGAGTATTTGTTTCAGATAGGGCATTATCATTATTGCAACACAAGCAGGGCCTAGTTTGAGGCAGTGGTTGCAGGTGGGACACTCAGTTTTGGGGACCAGCACTTATTTTTCCTCATCACCCTTTGACTCACAGTAAGAGAGAGAAAAACACAAATGGGGGAAAGGATGAGGAACCACAAAACTGAAAAACAGTGACAAAGGGAGGAACAGGGATGAAAAAGAACCTGAAACATTGAGATAAAGCGCAGGGAGTGTATTTTAGTAGATTAAAGATGCATGATGTGGAATCAAGACAACGTAGCCTTGGTACTTGGTAAACTGTCATTCAGTAGCATCGCTGTGGGATTCTGAGAAAATCTTTGGACCCTGGCACTTATTCTATTACCAGCAAAACACCGGAAACAAGGCACCTATTACCAGGGCCACTGGAATTATGCAATTGTGCGACCGAGCAATTTTTGAATAATTGAAGATATGCCACATTTGCCCCATAATCCATCATCTGCTGCATAGGCAGCAGGTAGAGAACTGTGCTTCTAGCTCAAATTATTCAAAAGTTTGTAAAAACGCTGCAACACATGTTGCCGCACAGTGGAAGGTCATTTGCAAAGGTTAACTGGTCATCTTTATGTAGATTTGTGCTATATTTGGGTGTCAAATTTGTACTAATGAGGTGTAACTAATGCTCAGGCAATGTTAGGAAGCTTAAAAATGACAAAATAATGAAGTAATACTACAACAAAATGTGCTGCCTAATGCCACAAAATGTGCCTTTTCTTGTCGAATAATTTACTCAACTTTTCTGCATAATTTGACCATTCCCGGACGCATAATTCCAGTGGCCCTGCCTGTGACCTCTCTCGGCACCCTGCTCTACCCTCACCTCCACTAACCCTCCCACGTCCTCCATTCCCTCTGCCCATCTCCCCAAAGCCTGTCTGTCAACCGTCTTCAGCACCTGCTTCTTGTTAATCTCGGCATAACGTGTAATATGTCATTTTTGCTAGTGCCTACGCATGCTCCTGGTATGACATTGTTGTCTTGCACCTGCGCTCTTCCCAGTCATGGTCATGGCAGCAACATCCCAGTGCTTCTGTCCCACTCTTGCCCTCTCATCCCAATTCCTCCTTAATTGTCCAAAAACGTCAGCATTTCATCAGGCTGTGAAGATAATTCAGTCTTGGAATCTTGTTTGTTGCATAATGGGCTTTAATGAACTGGTTTATGACTCCTCATATGTTCATTGCTTGTTCAACTCTGGCCAAAGTGTGAAATTGTGTTTAATGTTTTATAGATAATCTTCATTGAAGAAGCAAGTTACCCTAATTAATACTGTCTTGCGTCATATTTGCTTTGAATGAGAAGAGGAAGCACGTGTATGCTGGACTTTCACTTCTCTAAAATGTCTCTTTAGTCCATATTTCAGAGCAGATAGGGGTATGTCTGTTAAAGCAAAACTTCCCACCCTGCTAATAGGACATACTTCAAACTAGTATTTTTACATTGTGCATGTCTATCCCCCACAGCAGAAAAAATGTACAAGCATCAACAAGTTGCGAAACAGCACTTTAACATTATCTTAAGGTAATACATGTAAGTAGACACACATACATTGACGCGTTACCATCGCGTTCACAACGACTCTAACAAAATGCATCAGATCAGAGGAGCGTCTGCGTGCCTAGTAGCCAATTACTCCCCACGTGTGTTTCCCGGTGATTGATAGAAGGATGTGGTCCTCGAGTGGTAATGAGACGCGGTGCTGTGTGGTTACTGACTCGGTGGCAGAGTTCAGTGGCTCCCACTGCCCGCTCCCTGTCAATCCATTGAATTAGATTGATGATGGCAGATTGCACGGGGCACTAACTGGACCTCAGAGGGGAAGAGTGGAGTGCGCAGACAGTCCTGGCAGGCACTGTGCTTCGAGGACCCTTCACCCCGCCGTGGTTCTTGGCGCTGGCCCATTGCTAACAGTGTCCACGGGACTTTAAAAGAGAAGCTAAGGGCCGGCCAATTTATGGCCTCACTGACATGCACTCTCTTTGCAACTGTGACCTCATTCTCGTATTGACAAAAGGATGAAAAGCTATTTGTTTCTTCTGACCTGTTAGCAAACAGAAGGTATAGTAAGTCATTTCTCTCATCAGCGACACTGACGTACAACTTTCATGTGCAGAAATCATTAGAATGTGACAAGCGCAGCGATAAGAGACATCAGACGAGGTAAAATAGCTGTATCAGTCATTTCAGCAAATGCTTCTGATTTCACTCTTAACAGCTTTCTAAAGAACGGGAACGTCTTCAGGCGATGATGACCCACTTGCACATGCGACCCTCCGAGCCCAAGCCATCTCCAAAACCTGTAAGTGCATATTGCTTTATAAACAGTAAATAGGCCTACCTATGGTGGCGCCCAGTAAAATGAACAATTTGGCGACAGTTAGAAAACAATGAGTTTGATGAACAATATTGCAATAAAATGGAAGTAAAATGCAATAGCTTGTCAAATTGTACGTTTCTTTAAAAGAAATGCTATCGTTTACAAAATCTGTTCATTCTGCACCAGAGGTGACACTAAACAAAGTGCCCTTAGAGCACAAATCACTGCCTTGAAACCAGCTAGTGGAAATTCCGGTTTGTGATCAGCCTGCGGCCTGCGGGCGCCAAATAAAATGTAACAAATCACACTGCATTAGGTATATGTTCTTTCTTGATCTCAATAAGAGGTGCATTGCTTTAAAAACTAAGTAAAATTATATTGATATTGATAAGATTTTGATACAGGGTAGATTGTTTGTCACGTTTCCCTTCCAGGTGTTAATTGTTTTGGTAATAGTAGTATTCCAAGTGGTGGCCGCTGGGGCGTCAGTCAAATTTGCTGCATCCTAGCACCCCACCCTCACAAAAAGTGTAAACACTTGCTTTGTAGTTACCATCACTAGTGTTTGCACGTTTGGCTCATGCATTCTGTGTAGTCACGCTTTAAAGGCAAGATGCATGGCCGGGCACACTTTGACATTTGCTGGTGAGTGAATAAATACTGTCGTTTGCCACAACATGGCTCTGCTTGTGAGAATGCTGCAGCGCCTGTTGTCGCCATTTGCCTAAATAAATAATGGCATTTATTATTCGAGGCAGTCTATTCATCATTTATTATGAATCGAAGAGTGCTTTTGGGAAATTTACATTTTGTGAATGTATTTTTAAATAATAATCTTTCCTAATGGCATTTCCTATGCACACTAACTCAGAAGTCACCCACACCCGTTGCTCCCTTTTTTTGCGAGATGGGCTTGACGGGAGCCACTGTTTCAGAAAGCGGTCCGTCCTGTGCGGAAATGTCCTTGTTAACCCCTTTTAATCTGGAGTCAGTTTGGGGAGCGTGCCTTTGTCAGGTACCGCTGGTGGCTTTCTTTAAGCCAGGCCTTTTCTCTCATTGCTGCTCGTCCTGTAAAGAAGACAATCAAAAGACAGCATAATTGTCTCGTAAATCCATCAGGAATCTGCTGCTTGCTAGTTTCCAATTAATTATTCAATCAGTATTTTTTTTAAACTCCAGCAGCATGGTTACATCTACACTAATAAAGAATTTCCAGGCTATAATCCAAAACAGAACCTGAATGAATAATGTAATTGAAGTATTACATTACATAAACCACACATGAAAGAATTGCTAATTGCGTTTGATGGCGGGCAATTAATACGGAATCTTAGATGAGGATTTAAAATGGAACCGCGGTTTAAAGATCCCGCCGGACCCGCGGCTATCTGAAGTGCACCGCTGGCCTCAAATTGGTTTCAAGGAGCTCGGTCAGGACAAAAGGCGAAAATCTCTCACTGTACAAAGGCGCGTTTCCGCTGTTATCAGCGTTAGATTTATGGCGCTCCGCGCGGAGGCTCCGTTAAGACGGCCCACACATTTGATAAATATTAATGGCATGAATTTATTACCAAGGAGGAAGGAGCGCTGTTGGTTCATCACCGCACCCTTAACAGCTATCAGTACATGAACACAAGGTGCAACCGCACTGTCTGTTATATGACCCCATTTACACTCTGAATGGTACTTCATTAAACGCTACCTTTTGGCCATGCAATGGATGGGTGGAAATCAAAGGTATCAAGGCTGCGAGGCTGGGATAATGACTTGCACCCAACCTTGAATATATTCAGATGAGTTAGGTGGCTAAATGCTCACGCTCGGTTGTACACGCATTTCAGGGGGCGATAATACATTCCGTTTTCACTCTTCCTGGTTGCATGCCTACAAACAAGCCCGCTGCTTATTTCTAGATTTGAATGTAAACTGTCACTGTTTGTATATGTGTCGCATACGTACAACTTCTTAAAAAGGATGTTCCCTATGGTTGTTTCATTTGGTCACTTCATGTCCCTGCCTTCTTTATATGTTTATATCCACTTATCAGTGGTGGTATCGGGTGTTCATTTCAGGCCCTTGGCGGAAGGATACAGCTTTTTTCGTGTTCACGAGCGCTGGTCTATCGGCTTTGTGCTATGAATGCTTGAAGCGCGCCCCTTCAGTGGAATTATGACAGTCTTGCATGTAGTAACAGAGTTCCCACTTTTATTTGGCTGGATTACAGAGGAATAGAACAACAGTGCGTGGTTTACTGGGAACAGACGCACTTGGGAGCGCCTTCGGGGTGCAGTCGTTATTATTAAGCTGCTAATGTGCTTCTGGCTGCTGCCCAAGAAGGAAGAACAATTAGCTGGCGTATGTTAATTTTTGTTTCCCTAACAACTCTCTCCACTGACTAAATGTGTAAAACAAATCCACAAAGAAAGATCAATCAGCGTGATGTACACATCATTTTCTCCCTATTAAAAAGAGGTTTATTTTAAGAAGTGTATCCGGATTTGAAAAGGCACTTGTAGCTACATTTTACACACAAGCATCATTCTCTCTCTACCGTCGGGCTAAAGCATCAACTCTTCCTCCATATGCAAAACAATTAAAGCTTGTTTTCCTGCTCAGATGTATACATGATTGTTTAGAGTGTAGTTGACTTCAGATTACCTCGTGTGAGCATCATTTATGGATATGCCAGCAATCTTCTGATGTGTTGCCCTGGGTATGAGTTTTGCTAATTGGATGCTATTTATGAAAAAATGTGTGGTAAATATGACAGGGGTGATATGAGCCTTTTTAATAATTAGGTACAAGGCCATATTGAGGGGTGTAATCAAGGAGACACAGCTAAGCCAGTTTGCATATATTCTCACCTTTCCTTTTTTCCCTTCCTGACACCCACTTTCCAGGGTGGATCAGCGATAAGTGACACCGTAATCATAAATTGAAAATGATACTTCCAGAGGAATGGGCAAACTTGACATTTCATTATATTTGTTAACACATGCCACAAATGATTGTTAGTGAGGAGATTCCATTTCCCTCTCTCCATCTCCAATCAGATTTAATTTGAAAATGTTCAGCCTCCTCCGGCTAATTTGCAATTAAGACAATTTTGTTTGAATATGTAGTAATGTCATTACCATTCCACCAAATTAGCAAGGAGACTAAAGGTCAGTGTAAAATTTTCCAGCTGGCTGGAGCCTCTCATCTGAGATTTGGGACTGTGAAAAAAACACTGGCAGCATCAGAATAGCAACTTTTTTCAAGCCTTGTTTGTCTTGTATATCCTCTGGTAATTACATGTATTTTTAATGTTTTAACTGACGCAGAGTATAGTGCCTTCTGCCACCCGTTAGTAATGATTTCTGTACTATAACTGAAGAGAACCTGTTTCTGTGATCTCATAGTAAACTATGAGTGGTTACTCCAAGGTAACATTGTAGCTGATTATTAGATAACCCATAACATCCTTCTCTAATTAGAGCTCTTATGATACAATTTCATCCTGTAATTAGTTGAGATTGGCTGCTTCCGTTTTCTGCTTATTAGGAGCAACACAGCTGTAGAAGAGAATTCATTGTCATTTGTCAAATCTTTCTAAGCCTTTTTTTCTTGTCTCTACATTTTCCTCTTTAATTTTTTTGGGCATCTGCAGCTCAATCTGGTGTCTAATGTCACAATGTCTAAGAACATGCTGGAGACCTCCCCACAGAGTTTACCTCACACCCCTACTACACCAACTGCCCCACTTACCCCAATTTCCCAAGGAGCCTCAGTAATTACCCCATCCAGTGTATCCAACGTTGGAGCCATTCGAAGACGACATTCAGACAAATACAACATCCCAATGTCATCAGGTAGGATAATTGTGTGTAGTGGATCACACTTTGAATGCATTTTGTCTATACCAGATCCTCCTTTATAGCACTGTAACTTGTTGTGGTCATTGTTTGGTTATATACGTAGCATCACATAGCCTGGTCCACTTTGCCATCCCATATATGGTATGTATAAACTTTGAAAATCTTCCTTTGGACAAAAAAACCTAGTGAGTTGGTGAGTGGTATTAGGGTACTAATGCTTTGGGATTTACATGCACAATATGGAAAAAGGGCTCATGTCATTACCTGCCATTAAAAAAAATGTATGTTCTATAAGGCTTGCACTTCATCTATCAGTAGCAAAACAGACCACACAAATTCTTCCATGTTCAATTCTTTTTTTAGCAAACAGAGTGTAGAAGCAAACTTTTCATCAACCTGAGAAAACATTTCTATAAGAAATAGCTGTTAAGAATGTACACGTATTTTTGGATCTAGCATTCTTCGAACTACCAGTTTACCTTCCATCAATACTCAGTGGAATTTCATAAGCACTGAATTTGCAGAGCAAGAGGACTGGAAACCTTTGGTTAGAGCTCAAGCATTGCTTAAGCTGGCAAGAGAGTATATTTATGTCACTCTTTTTTGTGACCTTGTGTCTCACTCCTCACTTGTGTTTTTATGTGTTAGCATGAGAAATTGAAGCTCTGTTTATCAATTCCTTGTAACCCCAGCATTTGGAATATATTCACTTTAAAGATTTAAGATATTTTATCATAAAAGGAAACTTTGTGAGTTTGAGCCATTCATTTCTTCCTTTTGAGCTAAGACCATATTATGCACCTGACAGAGCTTTTGAAGAGTTGTATAAACATATGAACAAGATGCTTGGCCGCCATCTTGGGGTGGTCTCTGCCTCCTTGTGCCATTTGCTGCAGCGCTCTAGCGCTTCCTGTAGCCCAGGTGAGCTGCTACTTAAGGCGAGCTCTCCCACTGTCCTTCCTTGGGAAAGGTGCCTGCATGCGCGCTATACTGGTCGCATTTAAGCGTGCTGCGCTTATTACTGATTTTAAAGCCCGTTTTTTTCATTTGCACTATTTCTGTATTTGAGCCTCGTTTTATTTGTATAATTGTATCTGGCCTCATACTTGCATTTTAAATTGTGCCTCCACCGCGTTTTATCGCGGAATCTCACCGTTTTTGTTGTTCCTTCGTGGCGCTTGGCCGCCATCTTGGGGTGGTCTCTGCCTCCTTGTGCCATTTGCTGCAGCGCTCTAGCGCTTCCTGTAGCCCAGGTGAGCTGCTACTTAAAGCTCACTCTGCTAGCGCAGCGGTGACGCGCAGCGGTAGCGCCTGACTCGCGCCGGAGTCGAGCCAGAGTCTGCCCGTCTGCGCCCGTCCGCGCTAAGTCCGCGCGGTACGCCGAGGGTCTTTCTTTCCCTGTGTATTACCGTATGTCCTTACCCATTGGTTGATAAGATGTTTGCTTATTCCAGTGCCTCGCTCCATGCCATCAGAGGCACACTCCCACGCTGTTCTGCCACGCCTTACCATCCGCTGTGTGGCCCATGTCAGTGTGCTTGCAATAGATGGTCTTTGGATCAGCCTGTGGCCATTCGTGAACTCGCCGTTTCCCTCGCGCCACGTGCTCCTCCCGGTCTCCTTTCGGTGCCTGGTAGCTTGGGATCTGGTCTACGATTTTTAAATCTTAACACCAGATCTCTAGTGAAACACCATCTATCTGTGGCTGATCTTATATTGGATAAGACACCGGATCTGCTGGCTTTAACTGAAACCTGGCTGCAAGACACTGATGATGCTATAGTCAATCTTGCCTGTCCTCAGGGTTATTCATGTTTCAGATCTAATCGCCACTCCAGAGGTGGAGGTATCGCCCTATTTATCAAAGCTGCCTTCACATGTACCTGGACGGTCCTGCAGATTGCTGGATGCGAGAGTGCGCTGTTTAAGGTTACCATTAGCCCGCAGTTCTCACTGTCAGGGATGGTTGTGTACCGCCCCCCAGGCAGCGATGTAGCTTTTAGAGGTGCCTTTCCGGAGGCTGTGAGCCTATTGGCTAGTGGTTGTGCAAATTTTTCGATCTTGGGCGACCTAAACCTCCACTTTGATAGGTCAGAGTCTCTGGCCATCAGTGGTTTTTTGGCTGACCTAGAGGCTTTGCAGCTGATCCAGCTTGTCTCTCAGCCTACACATGTGGCTGGCCACACTCTTGATCCGTTTTTCACAACTATCTCGGATACCCAGATTGTGGCGGTCGATCCTGTGATATGGTCTGACCACTATCTGGTGTCTGCTTGGCTCCCCCTTCCTGCCAATCCCACTATTCCACCTCCTTTGCGGATACCTCGACGCCACTGGAGCAAACTTAGGTTAGAGGACCTTCACCGCATTATGGGTGTTGAGCCTTTAGGCCTTTTGCTGGATGTTACCTTGGGCTATGACCAGTTCTGTAACTGGATTACCAGAGCGTTGGACGCCCTGGTACCTATCATCTCCAGTAAGTCCAGTCCCCGGCAGGCCAGCCCCTGGTATGACAGCGCGCTGCGTGCAATGAAGTCCTCTTGTAGACGGGCAGAAAGGGAGTGGCGTAAGTCGTATGATGCAGATAAGAAATCTATCTACCTGGCCTTAGTTAAGCTCTACCATCGAGCCATATGTAGGGCCCGGGCGGCATTTTACGCAGCCGAATTCCGTAATAGCCCCAATCCTACCAAAACCATCTTTAAGACTATAAAAGACCTGATGGCAAAGAGAGTTCCCCCACAGTTGGACAGCTCCACTTCTCACTGCGAAGCCCTTGCTACTTTCTTCCTGGACAAAGTTAAGAAAATCTACCAGGCGTTTCCGAGCACACTGTCGCCAGTGATTCCCTGGAGCGGCTCTAGTAACTGTCCATCGTTGCACTCCCTTCCCATTCTCTCTAACGAGGAGTTTGCTAAATGGGCCCTGCGAGTCAAGTCTGGCTCGCCTGCAGACCCGGTAAGATCGGCTCTTTTCAGGGATGTCGCTTTTCAGGGACGCACAGTAGTGTGCTCGCTAATCAACCTCTCCCTGACTTCCGGCCTGGTCCCTGCCAAGTGGAAGCAAGCGGTGGTTTCCCCGATCCTAAAAAAACCATCTTTGGATCCGCTGAGACCTGAAAACTACCGCCCTATATCTTTGCTCCCGTGGCCGGCCAAGGTCATGGAGGCCCATGTAAATCAGACCCTCACGGAGCATATGACCCAAGTTAATGTCCTGGATCCCATGCAGAATGGGTTTCGTGCTGGCCACAGCACGGAGACGGCCCTTCTGGCAATGGTTGAGCATTTGCGGAGTGTGCTCGATGCAGGTCAAACGGCAGCGCTTATTTTGTTAGATCTGAGCGCTGCCTTTGACACTGTCTCCCATCGCATCCTGCTACACCGCTTGCAGGACATTGGCATTTGTGGTTCAGCTCTGCAGTGGTTCCGCTCCTTCCTCAGTGATCGCTCCTTCTGCGTTGCCACCCCTCCATTTCAGTCCAAGTACCATCCTTTGGACCTGGGGGTTCCTCAGGGCTCCTCGCTGAGTCCTACGCTTTTCAACCTGTACGTGCAGCCGCTGGCTGAGGTCGCCAGGCAATGGGGCCTAACCATGGTCTCCTATGCCGACGACACTCAGTTGGCGGTCACGATCAGCGGGGATGCCAAGCAGGACGCCCTCAGGTTCCGAAGTGGACTGAGAGAGGTGGCCAGCTGGATGAATAACAACTGTCTCCAGCTGAACGCGACAAAAACGGAGGTGATGATCGTTGGAAGGGAAGCGGATCACTGGGGGGACGGATGGTGGCCTCCGGAGCTGGGATCAGCGCCGGCCCCTGTCCTGGAACTCAGGAATTTGGGAGTATGGCTTGACCACACGCTAAGCTTTGTGACGCACACGAAGAGAGTGGCGGCCTGCTGTTTTGGAGTATTACGCGGGCTTAGACCCCTGCTCAGATTTTTTGATGCTCCTACTAGACAGCTGGTCATTCAAGCAATGATTATCTCTCGGCTGGACTACGCTAGTTCACTCCTTTTAGGAGCGAACCAAGCCGAGATTCTTCGTCTACAGCGAGTCCAGAACGCTGCGGCCAGGGCGGTGGTAGGTTTGCCCCGAACCTGCCCCACCTCTAACACTCTACGGTCCCTGCACTGGCTCCCGATAAGCAAGCGAATCCAATTTAAGGCTCTTTGCCTGGTTTTTAAAATTCTTAGAGAGTCGGCACCCGTGATCCTTAACGAACTGATCTCTCCCTACGTTCCCACCCGCTCACTCCGATCCCTTGGACAAGCCTTGGTGGTGGTCCCCCGTTTTAGACTTAGTCGGATGGGGGGTCGCTCCTTCCGCGTGAAAGCTGCAATTCTCTGGAATGCGCTCCCCTTGGAAATCCGCCTCTTGAATGATTTAATATCCTTTCGTAGGGCTTTGAAAACCTTCCTGTTTTAATTTGCTCCCTGTTTTAATGCTTCTGCTTTTTGTTACTGGATCTAGTGTTGTGTTGTGTCTACCCTTTCCCTGCGCCAGGACGCTCCTTCGCTGGAGCAGCTGTGCGCATTAAAATGCAAATAACATAACATATGCGGGCCATACTTCTTAAAGCCCTGAAGGCTCAACCTGCCTCTCAGCAGTCAGCTACCAGTTTCATTACAACTCCTTCCTCTTGGAAGGCTTAGAAACCTCAAAGACTAGTCTAAGCAATACTAGTGACGGTATCTAAAACCATATAAAATACTTCTCCAGCTGATATTACAGTTTTCATTTACAGTTATAGGAATACCTACCTTAACACTATGTGTATGATATGCTTGTAACGCAAGCACAAGCACATAAAGATGTTAGTTTTATTGCCACTCGTATTCATTACTGGTGCTTGTAAAATTACATTCCACCCAGGCCTACCTCTTATCTTTTGTTCTTTTCCATTAATTTTGAGGCTTTGATGATGAAGTCCCCACATACAAAAGAGGAAAAATCAACGTTTAGCTGGTCCTTTGTTATCTCTATTATGTTAATAGTAAACAAAGTGTTGAATTTCAAATATTCTTAACTCCAAGTAAAAATAAATCAAAGTCTTTGTTAGTAAACAAGAAGAGATAATTTATATGACTTCTTTTAAGGACACTAATATTAACAAATGTTAAATATAATAAAATATTCTCACTAAGATGCCAGGAGTGTTTTATTTTTTATTAGAACATTGGAATGTGGAGCACTATAAGGAATACAATGGAGTGCTCCGTGCTAGTATGGGCCGGTAAAAGCCCACAGAGAAACATTCCAATGTTTCTTTTGTGCACAGCTATTGCTGTGAACAAAGGCCTCTTGGAGCCCGAGGGGGTTTAAACCCCCTCAGGCTCCATGAGGCCTTTGTTTTATTGGTTAGAACATTGTGCTCTCTAGTGGCAGAATTTTCTAATAGCCTTATAGCCCTTCATAGCTGGGTTATACCGGCCATTAAAGTACTGCTACCTTGTTAAAGGCCTGAGCCGAAGGAGCGGGCCTTTAATGGCCGGTGTAGCGATGTATGGCAGGCTATAAAATTGACAACAGGCAACATAGCAATCCACACTCTAGTGAGGAAATCTACTTGGCCTCTAAACCTCCCTACCCTATTATATTCTAGGGACCTGTGGGTAGTTTGAATCCCCATTGTCTTATTATATACCAGGGTCTACATGGGTCTGTCACTGCAAATTATAAATATACCTATACCATGTACTTTTAATCAGAGCAGAAGTCCTGGGTCTTGGCAGCAGACATAAGGGCACAATCCAAGTGAGAAAATCAGCACCTAGTTTTTAAATGGGTGGAAAAAGTGGGGGGACATTGCAAACAGGTCCCTATTTCTCACACATTGCCAAGACAAAATAATATTTTGTGTCAGTGCAGCTCTGTGGACCCCCACTAGAGCTTTGACTGTAGTTGTAAGACAAATCGGGCATTTGGGCACATGTACATGGAAATACAAGTTGAACCAGTATGTATTTTCTCTATTAATGTACATGGTCCAGTGTGCTGGTTGTATTCAAAATTCTGCATAGTGTGGCCCTTTAATGAGTCAGTCCAAATATATACAGTGAATTAAGAGTCTTATGTTTGGAGGGAAACTTTTTATAACTGATGAAACCTACCTTTCATCTGATATGGTGAGGGTTCCCACATTCATGAATGGATATCTGTTCTGCACTTTTAAATGAAGCCTGTCACTATTGGTTATTGGCTCCTCAATGTTTTAGAAAGATTGAACTTTTACATTGGGAGATCACCACATGTCTAATAAATAATAAAGATGTATATACAACACTCTTGTCATTGGGACAATGGTAATCACGAATCTTAGGTATTTTTGTGTTTGCAATAAACACCTGTGCACTCTTTTTTGGCTGAATAGAGTTTGTGAACTTCTCACAGTAGTTCCATTTAATACCCAAGACATCCTGAAATTGATGTATCTCTGTATTAGGGGCAACTTGTCACTCTCAACCCTAATTTAGAGCCACGTGCTAAGCAGAGCACAATCTGCAGGTATCATACGCTTGCCACCGCAAATATAGCATGTGAAAGTCCATGTTCTTCAGTAGGTGCATCCATATTAGTCTGCTGAGGACTTGGCACAGTGAAAATAAAACGCCGGTCTATATGAGTCAGATTTGGTCTCACCTGACTCAAACTGTGGCCAGGAGGCCCTTGGTGTGCAGTGACCAACCTCCTGATTATGGTATGGTATTGTGGATTGTGAATCTTTTACCAGTTCCTTAACTGGATCAGCTCTGATCAATTGCTGAAGTTTCTATCAAGTATTTTCCAGAGCAGCTTCAATATCAGTAAACCGACAGGTCCATTTTCTATTATACCCACAGGTTATAGTCAGAATGAATTGTATGTAGTATGAAAGTTCACCGCCTGGAATTTAGACTCAGCTGTCCACATGCCTGTGTTGTACTGTGTGTATGTAAACCAAGAGAGAAATCAATCCTCCCTTCTTTAGTACTAAGGGCCACAATTTCTGTGCATTGAAAAGTTAGTTTTATAACTGAACATTTAGAAAATAAACCATCCTTGGTTGCTGTAGTAGCAGAGGTTGTTCCCTGGCTTTCAAAAGGGTCTCAAAACAAAGTGAACATTTTTTTAGAGCTGGATTTTTTATTTCAAAATATATTTATTGAAACAAATACAAAAAAGGAGAATCTTTATTCAGAAAGGTCAAAAACGCATTCTCCTCTAAGGGGGAGCTTAATATATATATTTTTAAAGAAAAAAATCAACAATAGATGCTATGAGAAAGTATTCTTACCTTGCCTACAATCACCGTTTAATACACAGAAAAGAGAAGCGTTGAGGTAGTCATTGCTCCAGTTATATTAAACTTCGATGTCAATTGTTATACAATTACATACATCCAACTCAAATGACTACTCTCTTCGTGAAAGTAATATATAAGGAACGTTAATGTGTTTGTCAGTAACTTAAAGTGAATCGTAATGGGTACCTTGAAGTGCTATCACAGAAATCTACTAATGCAATTATTTAGCTATGGTTCAATGTCCATGCTTTAGGTCAGTTTGAACTTACTATCATAAACAGGTAAAATACATCCTGGGCAGACAGCAACAAAAGAAAGAGAAATTTAAATAGATCATTCCTGAAGGAACAGTGTGGTGCTTAAATGCAGATACATTTAAATACCTGGAAAATAGAGAAGGGACCAGAGTGGATTATGTTAATTTCTTCAAAGAGAACACCTCCCCTGAAATATTAAATATAATTCTTAAATTCTAATATTTTCTTTAAAAAGTCAACTATTTACTCATAACCCTACATTTAATGTGGCTCCGAGCCACACGGTGTCAAGTATATTTCTTCATTTGAAAAAGTAAAGAAAAACGGTCAGCTCTCTACGTATGGGAATGAAAACATATTGCAACTTTCGACACCCCACCTGCTGTCACACAGCTGATAACTTCAATGCTTGCCTCAACCAATGCAGAGAAAACTGCCAGATTAGCCTTCTGTGGGGATACTGCTTTAATGTTTTGGAAAGGTTGGTAATGGACCCCTTCTTCCTTACTTGCAAAATAAATAAAATGTTTACAAATACAGTGGCAATCCATATTAAATCTAGAAATGGGTATGTGTTGGCCTTTAAAGGCTGTTCTTTCCGTTGAGAGGAATCATGGATATTACTTTTCCTGACACTCACATCAGAGCTGGAAGTTGGGAGCAGCTACATCAGTTAAGTACATTCAGTTTACCATTTGGTGCACACGGTTCTCAATGTTGCCCATACGATTCTTGTATATTTCTTTATTGTCACTTTTGACTAATTATTGACTTGGAGTTTGTCTTATTTAACCATCCAAATGTTACTGGCATACTAGACGTTATGAGCTACAGGTAGACTTGCACATTCAAGTTCTCCTTCCCGTTCTCCAGCACAATATTGTATGCACAACAGTACTGATATGGAAAAGTTGCTACAACACTATGCATTACATGTATTTTTGTTTGATTAAAGAAACAACACCGTGCTCCACTTAGCATCTTCCGTTCAGAAATAACTTCACATTTTTAGCATTATACAAGGAACGAGCTTCATTTCGGGCTCCGATTGCCATGTTGTGTGTTTTTTTTGTCAATTTTGACAAGTCAGGGGTCTTCTTTATGGTTATTGAGGCTTTAATAATCTCATTAATCTTTGGGATATTTTACAAGTTCAGTTGTTTAATACTACATTTTATCTACGCTCTGATGCGAACCATCATGTTAATAGACTTGACAAGTAGGTTTTTCAAAAGTTTCATATCAAATCAATGACACATTTTCTGAAAGTTTAATTGCTAGAATCTTGTTGATAGATAATAAAAATAATAGTGATAAATGTGACTAAGGTAGAGTGACGACCTAAGGAGGTTATTTACTAATCCTTTTCACGAGCATTTGAGTCAATTTCCTGAATCTTTAAAAGGGCTGTAGACTCAGCACAAAGTTGGTTAAACACCCCGTAGTCAATCTAGGCTCAAGAATGTGTGGTTTCAATATTTAATTGAGGTACCGAATGTGAGCCATTATGTACATTATGTACATAAGGGGGCATGACACTCGTAGCAACTTTCAACAGCACTCTGACATGTACACTAACCTGCCATAACATAGATTTGACTATTTGTTCAAAATATGGTGCTTCCTCTGTTTACATGTTCAGCTAAACATTGCACATTGAACACCTGTTTTTTAAAGTAAGGGTGTTTGATGTAGTCACAACTGCTGCTGATTCACTTGAAGCCTATTACCTCTCTTGCATCTTTCAAAACTACCTTGAAGGCGAAATACTTTCGATTGTATACCAACTTAGTGAAGGCCTCTTGTGCCATTCTCCTCTTTGACATAAACCTTCGTATCCCCTTGCTCCTGGCTCTTATCGGGGACCGAAAAAGACTACACATATGGATTTTGTGATTTACTTTGTGCATGTTTTTTCACAGCTCTTGTCTTGCTAATTTACTGACAATATCTTCACAAGGCCCCTGCTTAACGACACACAACGTGTAATGTTGCTATGTAACATATAGCCTTTGTAAAGCATGTCAGTTACAAAGGATATTCAAAGCACCTGAACTAATAAACAAAACATCAAGCATCTGACATGGTGTGAAACTCACTTGCTCTTTATGTCAAAAGACTACTGACACATGGCCCTTGTGGCTTAATTTGATTCATCGTTCTTGCTTTCTTCCTTCTCATGCCAACGGTTTTTCATCCACTCAGCTGCATAAGCATCAGCAATTAGTGTTGAAAATGTGTCCAATGACTTACACATGGCTCGGGCCTTGACATGCTGTTTTTGTTGTTTGTTGTAGAAATTGCCCCGAACTACGAGTTTTATAAAAATGCGGATGTCAGGCCTCCTTTTACTTATGCAACCCTCATTAGACAGGTGAGTGCTGATGTGTACAATTAACTTTGCCTGCGTAAATTAAAATTAATCAATGCTGAAAGTAAATCTCTGCTGAGAAAATGCCATCTAGTCTGGTTAGTAAATCATTATTTAATGTCACTATGTATCTTGTCTCGTTTTAGGCTATCATGGAATCAACTGACAGGCAGTTAACGCTTAATGAAATTTACAGCTGGTTTACGCGGACATTCGCTTACTTCAGGCGAAACGCAGCAACATGGAAGGTAACTTCTTCGACCACCATGACACCACGAATCCCAACAACATAACTGGGAGCATATAGTCACGTGACACAGAATAGTGTCTTCTTCCCCTCTTTTTAACCTACCTCTCGAATGGAATGAATTTCCTATTCAGAATGACATGTGAAAGAATAATTTTGCCTCTGATATCGTTTTCTAATTTGGTGCAATTAATAGCGGAGGCTTGGCAGAGAAGCGAGGGCCTGACACACTAATTACAGTGTGAGCTCTCAATCATCAACACCTTTGTTAGTCGCACTATATTACTTTTTCTCTTGCATATTATTGGCTAATTAGTTTGAAAAATGTCTGTTTGCCTTGTGCAACAAACGAATGTGGAAGGTTTTTGTCTTAGTCGCTGCCTTTTGTACACATCATACCTCATCACGGGGACTGAAGCTGCCAGAGGAGCAAGGGCCTGGACTACTCAGCTGGAACTAAGAGAAAGTAAAGTGAATATTATCCTGTCAGAACATAAATGCAGTTTATTTACCTAGACAAAAGAGCTCATCCATACCCCTGTCCAAACAACGTCATTGGCTGCATCCTAAGAGAAGCTAAAAAATGTTGGCTCTGTGAATCTATTTTCAGAAAAGAGCAATGTCTGGAAAGATAAGGGCACTCAGTTCAGACTAAGTGAACTGTTGTATTTTCATTTTAAAAATAAGCCGTCAGAAACATCAATTAGCCACAAGCCATTTGGTACAAAAGGGGAAAATGTTTGTAGCCGAGAAGAATGGAGGCAGCAAAGCACTCATCAGCATACTAAGAATTTCAAACTGCAAGATATGCTAAAGTGAATTAATTTGGATTTAAAATGCAAATTAAACTGGCAGGCGATTACAGATACTGGGGAGTGTGAAAGGCTCGGAAAGCTTTTAATTTACAAAATGTTGAGTTCTTATGAGTTGCTATGTGGGACTGTAAATGAATGTAATTGTTTTATTTATGCACATTTTTTCGAGATATCCATTTCTTATGATGAGTCTGTCAGGGGTAATCTGCAGAAAATATGTTTTGGCTCTTTTTGACTGGGTGATATTTTGGTTTAAAATGTGCGCGTTCTTTGTTACTTACTGTAGAACGTAGTGGTGGATGCTGCGCCGTTTGATTTACTGAGAGAAAATTTAAAAGAAATGAAAGGTGATTTAATATCTTAGCGTGGTCTCATCTCCACAGCTCGGGGATCCTGCAAAACTCATTCTGAACAGCTTATTAGTTCTAACTATATCGCATGCATAATAAAACTGCTCATTTGCTCATTAATATTAAAATTATCACATTCAGAGCCATGGGCATTAAGATCAATCAAATCCTTGGATTTCAGGTCAGATGCTAGATCTGCTTATGCCTTTTTTTCTTTTTCTTTTTTTCCCCTTTTATGCTGGCCTCGTACAGCAAGTCAGAAGCGTGTCGTTTGTGCAAACAGAAGAAATAATCTCCATAAAGATTACTTTTGTTTTCTAGTCCTAAAAGCAGAAATAGGTCACTACTAAATATACTTGGTACAGGACCTGCTGCTGATAGACAGCAATACCTAAGAGCCTAAAATGTTAATTACATTTTCGGAATAAATCTAACATATAGTTTTCAGCATTTTGTTGTTTTAAGATTTACCAATTTGACCTAAAAATGGAACTGCTTCCCTAAATGGAAGGCATTTATACAATACTCATTTTGGCGAAGCAGCACAATATAAGTTATTCGATAAAGATTCTCTTTAAAACTGATCATAATGTTAAAATGTTTCACTTGATATTTCTTTCTAAAAATATGAAAAGTGAGGCATCTGGGCGCAGAGCTTCATATTTTAAGAAGTATGTCCCTTAATGATAGAATACACAATCTGTCATTTCATTATTGCAGCGATGGAAAGTATGTCTTTCAGTCTATTTGCATAAAGCTTTGTGCAAAATTAGCACTTGTCACTGAAGCCTTTTTAGCATTTTAATATCTCAAGCTGGACTGGTTCCTTTTGGACGTCTCAGCTATCACATCGTACTTGATGAGGGACACAACAGAGCTGCACTACTTGTTCTGGCATTTTCAAAGAGACTGTGATTTTTACAGATACTGCAGTTTAGAAGACCTAGGTAAAATTAAGGGTTTGACAGTTTTCATTATAATGGCTGAGAAGGCTCAGTCATCAGAAAGTTCAAACCGTTGGTTGTATTGATTTATATTTTAATCTTTGTTTGTGTTATTTGACACACTTTCCTGAAATCATGATTAGAAATCGTGATGTTTTTGTCCCATAAAATATGTTTATCATTTATACAGAGCTCGTACTGCATGATACATTCTTAAATTGCATTATTCATACCCTTGCCCATCTTCTATCTAACAGAATGCTGTGCGTCACAACCTAAGCCTGCATAAGTGTTTTGTTCGAGTGGAGAATGTGAAAGGGGCAGTGTGGACAGTAGATGAAGCTGAGTACCAGAAGCGAAGGTCACAGAAGATCACAGGGTACGCTTCTGTTCATTTATAAAGATATAATGCTAGGGTGGGTAAGTCAATAACAAAAGTTAATATTGTACCCTCTGCCATATTTGATCTAAGGAACTGTTTAAACAGGTAAACATAATTAATCAGAAAAGTGTCCCATAGTACTTAAACTATTTTCAAGTTTATTGGGACGTCACCATCATATTTTAATAGATGCTTAGTGCTGACACTGCCAGCCAATCAATAGGTTGGCAATAAAGAAGCAAAAATGTGACACTGCACATTCAGGATAAATAATGTGCTTTCATTGAGCTTATAAAATGGTGTGGCCACCCAGTCTTCAACCACATCCTTTTAAAGACTACAATGATGTTCACTGCATAAAAGTGTAACTCTCCACTATTCCTTTCAGCTCATTTTCTGAACTGAAAAAGAATAGGAATACCTCTAAGCAACAGCCTCCTTGCCCTAGTTATGATGTGTTAGTAATTCATTTGAAAATACAAATAAGTTCTCGCTTCTATAGTTAGAATAAAATTAATATAATGTTGGGAATGTTTTCTATTTGTGTTTTTTATACACAATAATGTTTTGTTTCCTTCATCGATATTTATTGCAGATGAAGTGTGTTTAAACCATATCGCAAAGTCTATTACCATATACTGTCTCAAAGTGAGAGTAGAGTGACTGTCTTTCATCAATCACAAAAATTAATAAGAATGCCTTCTCTTTGGTGGGTGTGTAGTTTTTATTCCTGAAAAAAACAGAACCTCTTCATAATTATTCGCCAAGCCAATGGCATAGTGGAAACAACGTGCAAACATTGATCTGGCATGTGGACATGTTGATAGTCATTTGAGCCTTTTTATCACCAGCTTGTTGTATGTAACATTTGCCTCTGTTCTGTTTGCTGTGATTGAAAGTTCCTTTTTCCCACTTACAATTCCTATTTTAGTACTTACTCTGTATTTACCATGTTTTCTATATGTTTATTTGGAATTCTGTCCACCATGGCACAAATTTCACAGCCATTACATTTTGTAGAAGTTTTACATTGAGATTTTTTTCACTGCATTTATCAGATTGATGGTTATTTGTTTATTTATACTTTGAAATCTGAATTTGTCCAAGATTCCATCATGGAAGCATGTTAATTTCTGCCTGAAATAAGTAGGGATTTCCCTATTTGGATATATACTTTATGATGATGACTTGATCCTTACGCACAAGTGTCAACGCCAGCCAGAGTTCTGAGTCTTTCAAGAGTTTTGAATGACTTAGCAAGTGCACAGTTAGTCGAATAATTTACGTGACTTATTTACAAATATCCGCATTAGCAACATTGCAATATTTAAGTGCTAAAATCGGATCAAGATAGCCTCAAATCTTTCAAGATCCAGCATTGAAAAAGTACTCTGGTTCTCTCTCTTTCTCTCTGTTTTTCCTGCACTCTCTCAATTTGTCTCCATCACTATCATCCTCCATCTATCTCGCTCTGAAAGTCCACAACTTCAGCAATTTATAAGACTGCCATCCATCTCCCAAACCACAATTTTATGGAGGCCAGTATATCCCTCTGAATTTAATAATTCCCATACTATTTCTCTTCTTGAAGGGACACTCCTTAAAATGTTATTCTATACTATTATTCCAATAAAGCAGAATGACTGCACATCCACGAATTGCATTTGAGTGAAAACTATATAAAACGCAATTAGGGTAGGATGTCTCCATCCACCTACTGATATCACAAGCCGGAAGCTCCATTGGGTTTTTTAAGGTCAACTGATGTGCTTGCAGTGTGATCTCAAAGTAGCATTAAAGCTCTTGATCCTTTTCATTATGTGTGTAAGGCTCCTGGCACCATAAGGTGTTCGCATGTGAATCTCACTCAGCAATATCTTGAAACTGGAATTCAACCTTTGGTTTAAGATAAGGGTCTTGACAACTGCCAGTGTGGGTCTGTTTAATCTGAACATGCCTTGGCTTATGTGACTGAGAGCACAAATTGTTCTACATTTCCTCCCTGAAGCCATTCAATAATGGGGGTTATATTTGAAGGTGTAGCTCTAAGTAATCCAGCTTCTTTTGCAGATGTATTCTATATGGTTGACTCTTTCATGAACATGCTCTGCACAGCTTTTTAAGTGTTCTCTTTATCGTATTCAAGTAAAGAGTCCCTGCTGTGTCTTGGATACTACGTTTGGTCATTTTCCATTTGATTATAGCTCCCTTTGAGCGTTTATAAATCTGTGACCTGAATTTGTTGACCTTTTAGGTATTTCTGTTACTGACTGCAAGCTAAGGCAGCAAAGGATTATTCAAACCCATTTTAATGTTCCAATATCAGCTAATAAAATGGAATTTTATAAAATCACGAGAAAAATGTAGGCATGAGAGAAGTACAGCAGAAGTAATGTATTTGTGCAAATCAAATTAAAATAACATTTGTTAACATTCTGTGACAGAAAAAACGCATTTCCTGTAACTCAATTTTGTAAGCTTTCTAAAGTTTATGTAAAAAGTCTGAAAATGTAAACCAGATATAATTAGATAGCAGAGAAAAAGATCTTCAAATAGGAAATCATGCTCATGTGGGTATGTGACCATAAAGACAGAACTCATTAGCATTGTTCAAGGACAAATCTCATCTTTTAAAAATGGACCAAGAAATTAACACAGAATATTGCTTAAGATCCCATATCAAGTATACATGCTACAGTTTTCAAGTACATACTTTCTTTGAGTGGTAGGAGAGGCAGTGCCTTACAGACAGGGCCTTAATCTCTGGAAATTCCATTTTGGAAGGGCTTCACTAGCCATCCTGGGAGACCTGTAAAATGTACAATCCTGACAGGAGGCACTCATATGTTAGCCTATACTTTGCAAACTAGAATTATAACAACATCAGGAAATGAGCCAATTTTGTCTGGGGCTTCTATACATGTACCACGACTGAAGAAGGAGTGAGAAGTCTTTCGAAAAGGTATACCCTTGTCTACCCAAATACTGTGCATCAACAAACGATATGAGAGATACCTTGAGTCTCACCAAGTGCATGTATGTAGTGTATCTGAGACCAGTAAGTAACGGCACCCAGGTAAATCAGTGCTCACCTTACATTTATCTCAGACCTATACAACTAACTAAACTGTAGAGTGAGTGCTGAGCATACCTGTACCCTTGTTGAATGTGTGGCTACAGGGAAGGTCGATCTCTGAAAGTCCCTATAATGTTGGTAAATTGACTTAAACATCATTGACCACAGGAGGAATAGGTCCTTCAATGTATGGTCTGTATATAAATGTGCATGCTTTTTGAAAATATTAGAAATTGCACATGCTAATAGTCTGTTTATTACAATTAGCAGTGTAAACGAAGGTCCTGATGAAAGTCAAATTACTTTTCAAGGCAGTTTCATTGGCTGAAACATGTCCACCAAATAGACACCTGGGGTATTAAATCCTAAAAATGTCACCAATCTTAATTTTAATTTAGCCCCTTAACCTACACCATTAAATCATTTTCTAGGTTTCGGAGGATATTTTGACTCGCCTACACTCCCTTCATCTTATAAGTGTGAGTGAGGGTCCAATGAAGAAGCAAGCCACGGGTGGCACCTGTGGGTGAGGATTCTAAAAATAATATATATATATATATACAATCTGTACATTTGTATATGTATTCATAAATACTCTCTATCCTAATACAGATTAGTTATATAGGGCTGAGATAAATGTAAGGTGAGCACCAATTTACCTGGCTACTGTATAAAATGGCAAAACGAGCAGCGTTACCTCCCGCCCTATCACCCAAACAACACACAAAGTTGTGCGCCATCATACTAGCTGGTCATTAACCCATGCTCAGTGAACTCCGCCGGTGAAATCAGTTCTTCTATATATGCCGTGATGTTTAAATTGGAACACGTGACTATGAAACGATCCGGAAAAATAACACCAATTTTGAAAACCATGCCAGTAACCTTTATTAATGAACAATAAATTCAATATTAACATGAAAATAATAGCCAAAAGTTAAAACACTATAAGAGCTAAACAGAAACATATGCATAATACACAATAATACAAAACTGGATTGCTCTTGCATTTTTGCTATCAAAATCTGCCAGCATGGGGTGACTAATAGTCAATATATTTTGTAGAACACCTAAACTCTGATAAATTAAAACATAAACTTTCATTTAGCATTGCAGAGAGTCTTCCAGCTTCTATTTTATGAGTTGTTGAATACTTCATAGATATCAAATACGCCATGGAAGGAAATTCTTCTAAATTTCTCAGAGGCATTTCGAAACTATGATTTGCAAGTCACATGGAACCGCACAGAATGTTTCATCGTATTTCACTTTTAGAAGAAATATTTGTCAGCCTGGCTTGGGTGTGGGTGGGAGGCTGGGGGAGGGGAGAGTTGGTGACGAGGAACAAGTATTGGATTTACGTGAATTTTGCTTGCCATGAAATTAAGAGGCAGATTATCAAGATAGGACATAAAATTATCGCCGTTTTAGCGGCAGAAAACTGCAGCTAAAACGGCGATAATGGGCTAGATAATATGCTCTATGGAATTCCAATTGAAGCCCATGTTAGATGTCCTTCACATTTAACGTTGGCTTCAATTGGAATTCCATAGAGCATATTATCAAGCCCATTATCGCCGTTTTAGCGGCAGTTTTCTGCTGCTTAAACGGCGATCATTTTATCGCCTGTCTTGATAATATGCCCCCAAATGTTTGCCTGTGATACCAAATGCGTCTGCCAGCGCTTATACAGTCTGGTCTCAACTCTATCTTTCGGGACTGGTCTTTTTCAGAAGTGTGGGTTAACTTGCATTAAACATCAGTGAAAACTGTTAATATAGTTGCCATAAGCATTACTAACCAAGCCGTTTCACTTAGAGCCATTTGCCAGCATAAACCCTTTTCCTGCATGCCATGTCTACATAACTCAAAAAATGTTTTATACTTTTCAGAAGCCCAACGTTAGTCAAAAACATTCCTACCAGCCTTGGCTATGGGGCAGCACTTAACGCAAGTTTGCAGGTAGTGTTTTAAGCAGTACTTCTTGTCTTATTGCATGCACTGTTCACAAGTGATATTTTGACATGTATATGTAGTTGTTTTTATTGGCAGTGGCCTTTTATTTATTTCTGCTTTTGTATAATGGGTACGTTTTCAGAAATAGAAATGCAAGATGTAATTGATTTAGCTTTTGTACAGCATCTCGATGCCCTCTATTGGGTAGAGTTAGCACTTTATAAATGATAAAAAAGTACTCATTTAGACGTTTGCTCTTTTTCCTTTGAAATACATTGCATGCGCTGTGACAATCTCAGGTGTCATCCCAGTGCACAATGCAAGTGAGAATATAATTATTTATACATGACCTGTTATTAAAGATTTGCATTTAGTAGCTAAATACAAACACTCTTTAAATGTTATATAGAATACCTGTTTTTTCCTTATATTCAAATATCAGAGTACATATTAAGAAACATTGTAAAATTTAAGATTTTGAAAAATAAGGACCTCTTTTAGTTTCCCTTTTTGAGTTGGCAGTGAATAGCTTTTTAATAGTCATGTAATTGTGAATTAGCCTCAAATGTCTAATTTCCCATTAGTAAAAGCGCAAGAGGGCACAACCTATTCTACTTGTGCTAGCTGTAAATGAATATTCCATGAATATTCCATTTTCAATCCTATTGAGGGGGATGGTTGTAGGGGCAATTCAGGAAGGCATATAACACTATGTAACAGTGTATTATGAGAGAACAAGCATATGTACTCCAAATATGCCCCTTCCTTCTCATGAAAAACTTAACTTCAAATTGAAAACTACAGGAAGCTGCAGCACATATTGTTACTGAAATTGGTTCACTCATAACTCACTAAAAGGTGTAGCTGAGAAAAAAATATTATATTTTTCTTCTTAAGCATGTCTCTCATCTTCGAAAATATAGTGACATACCCACACAGTTGTTTTTTTGTTAGTTTCTTCTATTTTTTCGATCAAAGATGTCCATTGAGCAAGGTGTGCGCCCACTCAAAACCTGTAAATTGTTTGAAATAGGAAGGGGCAAACCTGATCACTATACATGTATACTGTAGATGTATTTATTCTTAAAATCTGAAGATTGGTCATCATAAATGAACTCTGGCAGCATAATGGAGGTACAGCATAGGTCATCTGATTAAGGAGAAGAAAAGATTTTAGAGGTGGTACGTTATACATGTGTCTTACTGAGGTGATTACACTTTGAACTTCCATGATCACTGTGATATAATATTAACGTCATGTTATATCTCTGACTTTCAGTGGGTAACACTAAAGTCCCATATCCGTGCTGGGCATTTTTGCATTATAATATAGGAAATAGATTTCTGTATCAAAATATGTTCTTCGTTTAGTCTAATGAACTTTAGGATTGGACTGGCCGATAGGCCAATCAGGTAGTGCCCGATGGACTGGTCTGGCATTTTTAGAAGTTGTGGTCCAGTTTTATAGCCAGATGGTCTGGTTTTTACTGAAGATTTCTGTGATATTATCAATTTTTAGTTATTTGCTTTGCTAATGTGGGCCACTTTTATTTTGGTGCCTGGACCTTTTTTTTGTCTGACAATGATCAGTATTACACTTGATATTCCTTGCAGATGGTGAAAATACTTACACACAAATGCTTTAAAATGGTGAAGACGCAGAATCACTGTGTGGAATACATCTTTGAATATTTAGTCCTGGTAAAGCAGGGAAATATGGCTTTCACTGCTATGGATATATGTAGGATTACACCACCTTCCATTTGAAGTTTTCACATTACCTATGATGGCTGTAAACTCCCACTTTCCTCAAACGTCTCCACGAGAAAGTGGAGAACAAAACTGAATCGGTGTTTATTCTGCCGCTTTGTTGTTCCAATACATTCAAGGAGTTTGCAACCCTGAACAATTGCAATATGTTTCTTTGTTCTTTCTTCAAATCTGTGGGGTTCCAAAGTTGGAACCACAGTGCATGCAGAAGATAGTCAACGCGTCTTTTACCCCCTTTTGGCACTCATGCCTGGGACTTTTTCAAGGCTTAGAGAGTAATGGTAGGGATGAACTCTCATGGAGTGGCTGGTGTGTGGAATATTTCGGTACTTTATAAATATCTTCAACTATAATAGTGAAAACCTGTCTCAGCACTGGGCCGTAGCGAGAGATGATGAGGGGGGAATGTCTAAAAGCAGCAATATTGTAACACATAAAGGTGTACTGGTGCAAGTAGTCAGAAAAGTAAAATATGAAGGATGGGGTGCTTTAAAATGTTTGTTGCATGCAAACCGTGGCAAGAGGTACATGGGGGCTATATTACTGCTGTGAATTTTCCAGAAATATTTATTACAGGATACAGATTACATTTGACAATGTTTACTGCCAATTGACAGTAGTTGATGTGAGAACTGTACTGATTACCATTCCGTGTGCTCCTAAAATCCATACTTTGAACAATATGTGCTGCACTGTTTTTGTAAATTAAAAAATTCATTAATATGAATGTATTCAATAGAATGCATTTAAATGCATGACTAACTGCTTGTATTGCTGTAGTTGTCGCTAGCTGGTTAGGTGTATTTTTTATTGTTTATTATGTCAATTTATTTCCTTTATTAGGCCGCATTGGCAGAGAGTAGTTTACCATTGCTTGGTAACCCCGGCTTGTTGAACAACACACCCACTGGTTTACTGCAGGCAGTTCACGAAGACTTGAACGGTTCACTGGATCACATCGACAGCAACGGAAATATCAGCCCGGGCTGTTCTCCTCAACCTCATATGTAAGTGCTTAGTAGAAAGCTAACATACAAAGACATATAAGTACAAAATAATAATTTTAATAACCAAATTCACAGTTGTTCTATTTCAAATAAATTTATGAACATTAAATAATTAAAAAGTACAAGTACAAGTTGTTGAAAATGAAATGATTTCTCATCTCCGTGGGTAAGTTTACTTATATTTTGACCCCTGTAAAGAGTGAGTATATGAACTTTTGTAGTGATGTTGCTATTTATGTTTAGGAGAATGAAACAAATAGGGCATGATTCACATAAGCACAATAAGGAAGAAACACTACAGCAGTACTCATTTACATACTCTTTCTTACATACCATGATGATGAATTGTCCCAAGACATGCAAAGTTTTACTAATAATAGTGCAAATAGGGCACAGTCCTTCTCATTTGTACTAACCGTTTAGAAATATTCTGCAATGTTTCATTTTTATTGCAGTTTAGATGCTTCGGGGATAATACTTAGCAGAATATAAGAGTACATAAAAGAGCACTACAGGAGTGCACCTTTACATACTCCAGAATGCCTTAGTGAGGAGGTCACCAAGTGATATACCCGAGGTTCATATTGTATAACTATTTTTTCACCATGCCAAAAATGGAGAAACAGATTTTAGAACAATTTCCAAAAATATTTAACACATCTTTTGCATGTGTAACAAAGATATTAAAGATATAGTATCGATATTAAGAAGAACAGCAAATTGTGCCTCATATGTAGGTTTATTGTCCATATTTTACAAGTGGAGAAAATGATTAAATTTCTTATCAAATCAAGTCAGCTAATAAAAATAGGTGCACCGTATGTTACATTTTTACCGTTGTACAAAAATCATTATTTAAAAAGTACTGGGTTAATCGGGGTTTGCTACGTTCCTTGCCACATAGTTAAAAAAATACTGCATTATCTCACATGCTCAGTGTTTTATCAGTGGCAACATGATGTGAAACATTTTGTATAAATGAATGCATTACAATATAGAGACTACCACTGTACTTTCCAACGGCTTTGTGAAGTAGAACCTCTGCATTCTGCAAATCAAAATGCATATTTTTGTATGGCAATTATTTGGAAACATGAGTTAAAAGTCTTAAGACACAGGGCAATGAAAATTACAAAACTAGTCTTACTTTGATATAGTGCTTCCCAAATCTAAATTTTAAGTATCTAACTTTAGTTATGCCCTTTTAAAACCACTGGTATTCCCTAGCACTTTCCAGTACATATAAGAGGGATCAAAATTGTAGCATTGGGGCACTAGTGAATATGACAAATCATTTTAGTATTCTTTGCAGTAAATTCCTTGCCTTTAAACCATTCATGCCTTTTTTACTGTGGTAGGGAGTTGGCCAATTTATATGAACTGTCAAAGGTAAAGTTTAACTGTTAACCCACGGCTTAGCAGAAGCTAGTAAAAACGATTTTTTTCTGTTCTATAAATCATCAGAATTAGATATTCAATTTTAATTACTGGTGGGTCTGTATTGGCAAGGTTTATATTTTATATTTTATGCAATACTACGATCTCTATTAATATTTAGCAGCTAACTATATCATTAATTACTTTAAAATCTTGCCCCTACCATCTTTTTAATGGAGCCGAAAGAGGAAAATAATTAAAAATTGATGTATTGTGAGTTTCAGATGTGTACGTTGCTTTAGAAATGCCTAGCCTTAATCCGTGTTGTCGATTCGGCAGTTTTTTATTTACTAAACAGCAATGCCCAAGCCCCAAGCTCCACATCACTCTAATACAAGGATATATATATATATATATATATATATATATATACACATATATAATATTTTTTTACAAATAACATAATTAATTATATTTTAGTGCCTCTAAAGTATCCTCTTTGACAACAGTTCAGCATTTTTATATCCCATTGTACTTTTCCTAGTAATTTCTTTTCACTTTATTTAGGTCGCAGTTCTATAATGAGACATTTTGAATGTGTCTGTTTTGAACCTCACATACATGTTTGTGGGACTCCTCATTACTTTGCAGAGTTTGTTCACTGTTTAGCTTTCATGTTAACCACCACTAGTGAAGTGTCTTGATAATCACCCTCAACTTTCCGACAGTGTATACTTCTTGACACACGCGAGGAGATGGTCTGCTATAATCAGTTTCTGGCTGTAAGTTTTTCAGAACGGAAAAAAGGGCTCTTTTGGAAATCATTAGGTGTTGTAAATAATAGAGAAGTAGTAATCAAATCTGAAGTAGAAAAAGCAGGAGTCTGTGCCATTGAGATTAGCACTGCTCTAACACCTGAAAAGTGAGCAATCAGAGACGTGGCTTCACCTCTCAGGCTTTATGCCGTCAGCTACGCCATAGGCAGCTCGAGGCATCCTAGTTTAGTCTCTACTTCAGCAGCCCTCTAGGGTTTACTAATGCTCTCCTCTCATGCAGATGCCACAACAATGCCCCTTGAAAAAGCAACAAGAATTACATCATGTATTTTAAACGGCAAAACTTTTACCTAAAGTGCACGGTGCATTAGCTTAGGAAGTGATGCGTTATAACTGTGAAACATGTATTCATTTTTTTTAATATGGCATGAGTAAATAGGCATACAAGAAGCATAACACACAATATGAACATGCTAATTATTCTTAGAAACAGCAGAGGAATCCCCTGTTGAGGCCTAAACAGTCTAGTAGATGAAGATTCTTGTGCTATATATTGTATAACCCCAACATGTATTATTATTATTATTATTATTATTATGTTTTTTTAAAAGAGGGAGAGTTCGGAGAAGCATGTAGAAACGCCATCGGACTATAGCAAATTATTTTTAAGACAAAGATATTTACAGATTTTGTGCACAGTAATGCATATGATAGAACGATAGGGGTAGGATCACAACATATCTTTACTGTTGCTAATACTTGTCCTTGGTGTTAAGTAACAGTGCTCTATGCAATTATGAATGCAGATTTGGGGAGGTGGTAATGCATGACCAGCATGTTTATGCATATTTGTGTGGCATTTTATTTAGCAGATGAGGTTTTGTCTTATTTTTGTGCTCTCGCGGTTTTGCGAAGCATGATTGCATTTTGATTTTATGTTATCCTGTGGGTGTTGCCTTGCATTCTGTTATTGCTGTTTTGTTGTGTTGTATCCCGTTATACCTTTGCCTATTTTTATTTTGCTTTGTATTACATCATTTTACTCTGTTTTGTTTTTTAATTTAGAGGTAAACAAATGCTGTCATGTTTTCACTAAAAAGTGGCACTTTTCATTAACCACTCTCTAAGGTGGAAAAATACCACTACATGAGCTGTACAATTATTCAAGGCACTGGTCAGGCCAAACCTGTGGCAGAGACCTGTCTTAATGTAGCACTTTTAGTGGTCAAATTATGTGACGCACTCACAAATCTGTACTTTATATTCATTTCTGTTAATTGGACTATTTTGGTAACATTAGCCTGGTCCTTAAAGGATCAATGTCTACATAAACCCAAACCACAAAGTAAAACATGATATCGGACATAAAACCTAACAACATACTAAATGCTAATGAAAGCCCAGACCAAAACTACTTACTGTTTCGTAAATATGAACATACTAATCTCGTGTTGAATGCAAACAGCTCTTTGTGCCCTAAATACGATTACAGGTGGGTTCAAATCACAAATCTTGATCCTTTTTCCCTAAGATATCATAAGATCAAATTTTTTTAAAACAGGGTGGGCAGAAAATTGTGAATTTATAGTTTGCTCACCTGATAACTGGTCAGTAGACGGGCATGTAGAATTTGTGCACTATCCCTTACTGTGGGGCCCAAAATTCAGAATGGTGTCCTAATTGTGCACTAAGTAATTGCTTTTCCCCTTATTATCAGTTATGATAAATTCTTGAGAATGATAAAACCTGTCTCAGGCCTCTGCCACTGCAGGGCCGGTGTGCACAGTTTACTATAATAATAATAATAATAATAATCCACATTTGTAAAGCGCACAATCACCCGTAAGGGTCTCTAGGCGCTGGGGGCCGTCGGGAAGATTAAGCAAGCTATTGCCCAGAGTCACATGGTGCTGGGCTAATCTGCCGCCGGAGCCGGGGATCGAACCGTGATCCCCAGATTCCGGAGTCAGTCGCCCTGGCCGCGGCGCCACACCTCTTCCCTTGCAGCCATGTCATGCCATGTCACTACCACTGTGACATGGCATGTAAAGTAGTTGCCACATCTGAACCTGCCCTTTTACTGCATATAAGTCACCCCTAAGGTAGGCCCTAGCTATCCCCATGGACATGGTGCGGTGTAGGCAAAAGGTAGGACATGTGCCCTAACTATGTGGCATGTCCTGGTAGTGACAAACAGCCTATTTGGTTTCTCACTGCTGTGAGGCTGCCTTGTATTAGGTTTGCATTGGGGATTCACTGATATATGCTTCAATGGTAATTTCTGATATGAGAGGGGTAGCGTTGCCATGTTTGGTATGTTTGGAATAATAGTGATTAATCCTGCTTATTGGTAAAAGCGGATTTGTCATTACTATTTTAGAAATGTGACTTTTAGAAGTGGGCATTTGTGTGTGCTTGTGAGTCTTTGTGCCCATGCCTACTTGTGTATTCAATGTCTGGTGTAGACTGACAGGAGAGAGGGGATGTGCATTCACTTTAGACAGTCACCAGGGGGGTTGAGGTGTGTCCTGCCTATCCTGGGTGACTCAGTGATAGGCTGAATAGACCGTGGCTGCATTTGGAGTGGCAGGAGGAGTTTTCCTTGCACCTAAATAGACCTGGTCTGCATTTAGAGTGGTGAGAGGGTTGCACCTGCACCTGAATAGAGCTGTACCTGCCTTTTACAATTTTGTCTCCGCCCCCGTAATGTGTCTGGGGCCAGGGCTTGGGATGTGAATAGGGGCGTGGTGCACTTCTGAAAAGTGTGAAGTGCCCAGAGCACAAAGACTATTTAATTATAAGTACAGGGGCTTTGACCCCATGATTTCAGACTTTACGTGGACTTGTAACCAGACACTGCTGGCTTTACAGACTGCATCTGGCCAGAGGAGAAGCTTATGCTGCCAGGAAAAACCGCCACTGGAACTTTGCCTTGCTGTGCTAACCTGCTGAAAATACTGCCTCTTGTTTCTCTGCAAGGATCCTGTGTGCTGGCCTGTTGCCTGCTCCCTGCCGGTATGCCCAAGTGATCTCCCAGGGCTTGGTATCCTGCCCTGAGGTACTCAGAAAACTTAGCGCATGGAGAGCACGTTATTCTTTCAGCGTGCTTTCCCTTTGCTTTGAGAAAGTTCTGGCGCATATATTCTGTGTTACCAGAGCCATGGCGTTGCGCTCTTCGAACCCTCAAGGGAGGGGCAACCTTGCCGTGGTGTGCAGAGTCCAAGGAGGAAAGCAGCTGCCTCTCCCAGCGCAGTAGCTTGTCAGCGAGACCGGTGAGAGGGAGCCAGCAGTGTTGCTGGGCAACCGGCATGGCCGACTGGAGTTCCCTGCATTGTCCTGCCATGCCCCCAGAAGCTCATGAGGACGCTGCATTGTCGGCGGCCGCTCAGAGGAGTCTCCAAGCTGAAGTGGAGCCAACGGAGACTTCGCTCCATGCCCTGCTGCCGTGGTAGTGGTGCTGCAAGAGGATCCTTGCAGGAAGGAGAAGATGTCTCATACCTCCCGTTGCAGTAAGAGTAAGGACAGAGATTTTGTACCGTGTCAACCTAGCCCTGAGGGCTAAACCGGGATTCCGCCGGTGGCCGCCCGCTGGCTTCCTTTCTTCTGTGCCCCACCGAGGAGGGCAGACGATCCCAAGAGCACCGGGCAGTACCAAGGGTTACTCGCAGTCCCTACCATTGAGTGGTAGGTGGGAGACCCAGAGAGGCCTCCCCACTGACATTGGCATTGCGGGTGGAGCCCCCAAGAAGGCCTCCTCATGTTGTGTGAGGAATGGGCCACACTGCTTTTCTCGGTCCCTAGGGGCCATTTTTATATCACACATGGGGGATTTTGCAGCACTAGGATAATTCCCGCATAGCCTGGTGTAGGCGAGCAGGTGGCCCAGAATCCCACCAGGAAGGGAACTGGGTTATGCATAACCTCTAATAGGAGCGTTGGGGCCGCTCTGGGTGGTGTTTCTTGTTATGCTGGTAGTTCCTTTGCAGTATTCCTCATGATAATGGCCTTGTGTCCTGCCTGATGTGATAATGTTGCTTATATCTTGCAGTTACAAGTATTTACTTTAGTGCACTACTGGTGTTGTTATGACAATTGCACAATTTGAGAAGTGATTGTGTAATCTACGTGACGTCATGACAACTTGCTTAAAGGCACAGTGACTTATGTAATTATGGTTTAATGTGTTTTATGAACAATACAAAGGATATTTTTATATAACCTTGTGTGGAGTCCCTTTTTTGTGGTGTGCCTAGTGTGTCATTTGTGTGCGTGTGTGTTGCGCAAATGCTTTACACATTGCCGCTGGAATAAGCCTGCCTGCCCTGCAAAGCTACCAAGGGGATGAGCAGTGGTTATCTTGTGTTTGTAACTCCCTTACCCTGACTAGAGTGGTGGGTTCTGCATGGCTTAGGTGACCCATTTCTAACAATTGCACTAAAGGTGAGACACACTTTCAAAGTATATACATCTTAAAATGTTTAAAATAAATAAAATGGAATGTGCTGTACATTACCAAAACGTGCATATTATTCCATTCCGATTTATCTTTCCTAAAACCAGAAGGGTGCTGTTGACACGTGCAGAAAGAATATAAAGGACTGTTAAAGTCTTCTTGCAAATGAGCAAACACCTAAAAGATAAAACAATAGAACTGTATTTTTAGTGCACATTGAGTAATTTTTTTTAGATTGGCGATTTTCAGTTGCGGCCCGTGGAGGGAGTTCCGTGGGGCGGGGGATGGGCAGGGTGTGGGGTAGTAAACAATGGAATATGGATGTTTGCAGGTAAATAAACAATTAAATGAATAAAACAAATTTCTTTTTGCGCCCTGCATTGCAAAATGCGATGCAGGGCGCGCAACGAAATTCGTTGTATTCATTTAATTGTTTACTTACCTGCAATCATCCATATTCTGGTGTTTATTACCCTCCACCCTGCACCTCCCCTGCCCCGCCTTTCCACCCCACGGAACTCCCTCCAGGGGCGGCAACTGGCCATTTTACAATGCTTCCCAATACAAAGGTAAGACGAATCATACTGATTTCCACAGTAAAACAACATCCGTTGATTTAAGGCTCTTTAGTCCTTATTGTGGATAGTTCGAGTGCCTGTCTAGCTTCATAAGCATTGGCATAATCCATATTTTGTTTCTACGAGAAATAAATTCAGATATTTGATGCAATTAATTAATCCCAGTTTGGGAATTATTTCCCTTACCTAGAGAAGCATGAGGTCCAGTGGGCAGCTACGTAAGCTATGATATCCAACATCAGGTGTCATTTCTTTGAAAAGAGACATTAGGGATTCATTATCTCGTCGTCAAGCAGGGGTGGCCAAGTCTCTATCATAGTGATGTGCAGGTGCATTTTTTGGGATTGTCATGTGTTGCAAATTTAACCAGCCTAATATAGCTCATGTTCTAAAATAATTTTTCTACCTGCTGAGTGGTCCAGTTACTTGGCTTACAACTTTTGACATTCATTACCCTGCTTTAATTTGAAAGCATCTTTCTTAAATTAGGGATAGGTACTTTGTAACACGTTTCAAGTTCTATCAGTATACCCCAGATTCAGGCCAATGCCTCATGGGCAGTTGCGAAGGTAAAAAAGATTATGCATTTGTATTTTTAAAGCTAGTTTTTAAATGCAAACTTATGTTTTTGTATATTTTTGTGGTTGAACAGAGATGTAAATCTTTACCTGAACAACGGTTGAGTTTGCCATTCTGGTCTCACAGACAGCGATCTATAAAGAAAGGGGGAAAACATTTCAGATATCTAACAGGCTTCACTCATTATAAGCAGAAGTCGGATTTGAGGTGTTATCTTTAACACGGATTCAGAACATAATGACAAATGCTAAGCCACAGGCCAAAGGAGATGATGCATGGGTAATGTGGGCCCAGTGTAGTTGGAAATTTGTAGGACAGGATTTAAAGCAAAAGCTTATGTCTTGGAAGGATGAACGTGGAGCAAAGTCCAGAAAGACCAGACAATGTCTGTCTTTTCTGCGATCTTAGTACAAACACAAACAAGGAGCGTTGCTTAGTGTAAGACACGAATTTGTAAAGCTCCTAAATTCAGATGCAAAAGAATTGAGTGTAGTTGTAGGTACTATAGTAAAACTAGGCAATGTTAAACCCAATGTACTGCACAGCTGCATGCACTGACTGTCTTATGGCTGTATGGACGACCTGATACTGCTGCCCATCACTTTTTACGCAAAGACAGCAAGACAGTCGGTGCACATCGGTGGCTGCACATTGGGCATTCACCTAGTTCTTTAAATTGATATATAGAGGTGCTGGTACTCTCTATTTTGGGCACCCGTTTGGTCCTGATAATTCCTCATAGTTTCCCATTAAATATATTGTAGCAGTGCTCAGAAGAGCAGGTAGTATCCTTTTCAAAGTGCAGATAAGCAGTACTGGACAACACCTTCCCATCTAAAGCACTGCATTCACCCTAAAATTGCTTTTTGCAGTAGATCATGCTAACAAGCTTTTTACGAACATAAGTAAGAATGTCTTCTCTCAAAGCACTCGTAACACCTTTGATGCAGATGATGTATACTGTTTACTTCTGACAGCCATTCAGTCTTACTGAGCTATAGAACTAGTCCAAGTATGTACATTGCTTTAGATAAAATGCTACAGATTATATTTAGAATTGGTAGACAAGTTGCGAAAATTGCTGGTTTTAGGATGATTTGTGATGATTTTTGGCAAGGTCCTGTCACCAGCATTAACAACATACCTTTGGCAATGTCAAGGCCTGTTGTTTTTATAGGATGGCTCAGGAGTTTATTTCCCGTAGGTCACATAATCTGTTGTTAAGCAATATGCATCTGTTATGCTTGGAATTGTTTTGATCCCGTCAGCTTTATAACTTTCACTTCTCACCAAGCTAGATGGTCCTGGTTATGCCAGCCTTGCTTATGGAAGACAATACTTTCAATATTCCGAAAGAAAGAAAATGGAAAGGAATGATGTAGGACATTAGCATGCAAAAGTGGACCTTGCTGGACCAGTGCCTATTTCTCATCCTAATCAAGGCTTTGTTGACAAACAGCTAGTTATAATATTTGGATATATGGTTATAATTATTCTTATCATTTCTGTGGAAGACTGTTACTGTAAAAATTAAGCATGCATAAGTTTTTCCTAAAATATTTTATACCAAGGGGCATAACTGTAATGGGGTTTAACCTGGGTAAACACTTTTAGTAAGTCATTGACTGTTACTGTTTTGCACAGTGCTTCTTAGTATGCAGCATATAGCATTAGGTTTGTTTACTTTCCCTCACGAGGAACATATTGTCATATGCAGCATATTCAGACATTTATTTTAGAATATCAACATGTCTTAGACGAAAAAGTATTTTGTATATTATTTTTGATTATGTAATGCTATTAGGAGACAGTAAGATAGGGCCCTATTCGCAAATAAAATGTAATAGCGCAGACGAAGATTTATGGCTCTGCCTTATAGCACTTTTTCATTGATCTTCTATTCACAAACATACCCAGAAAGACATATGGAAAGCTACACCAAGTGCAGGTTTCCATGCCTACTTCTGGGATTCTCACATGACTATTGGCGAATGCTCTTTTTCCCATAAATGTAATTCTCCATAGCAGAGAACTCCACATTGAGGAAATGGAACCTCAAGTGCAAATGCTTTTTTATGTGAAGCATTTTTTTCCATGAAGAAAGCCCTTCTCATACTCCCCTGATCCATCCTCCTTAACATGGGAGAAAGAGGGTTACATCAAAGCTTGGCTAGAGTAAATATCTAACATTTCCAGGGGGCTAGAATTCAGAGAGTAGTTTGCAAATGCCTACAGATAAGCATGTTTGTGATCATGTCCAAACATCATGAGTGAAGATATCCACTCTTGTAAATACAGATACGCCTGCCAGGAATCCCTTTGTGAATTTTCTTTTTAATAAATATTTTTTTATTAATCCATGATAGTTACAATACATTGGTATGCATTAAAATATTCAATGGTTTAATACAAGTCACACAACTCAGACTTAGAAAACAGTTAACAGTGCATATAGTTGTGTTACAAATCTAAGATATATGACTATTCCTTAAAGTGCAAGTGTTTAGGCCATCAAGATGTATCCCCAGCGTATCACATCACTCGTCCACATAGGACACCACTGGCCCCCAGATCTCCATGCCTAGTTTCCTTTTTCGGGCACTTTTTAGCACATATAGAATATGTTCTAAATTAAACATGGTTAAAAGTATAGCCCTCCATAATTCAAATGATGGTGCATCTTTCTGGAGCCACATTGAGGCAATACATAGCCTGGCTATAGCTGTAGCCAGAAAAATCAGATATAGATATTTATGAGCCAGCTGATCACATTCATCCCTATCCACTACCCCCAACAATACTTGAGCAGCTGACAATCTGACTGGCCCATTCAGAATTTCCGCTAAAAACTTCTCTAGACGCCCTTTGTGAATTTCTGGTGAAAAAAATAAACTCTGTTGTAAAGTGTACAGTTCAGAGGTCACAGAAGTACCTTCAAACATTTTGATTTGGACATATTCTAGGGCATCTCTGTTATGTCATGAGGTTGGACTGCCAATCACAGATGTGAGCATAAGCATTTTTCTTGTGCACTAGAACATATATTTGACATGGTAAGTTTCCAGCACTTTGCTAAATACCTGTAGTTATATCTTTGCTCTGCTGAATGGTGGGAGTAGCATTCATGACCTGTCACAATTTCTATTTATTTTTAGATTGTAACCTCTGATAGCCAAGTACTGCTTTTCCCTGTGTGTTTTTGTTGTTGTCAGTTTAAATTTAGGCTCCCAGTCTAATGGACCCCCCTTGAAACTTCATAGACACCTGCACAATCAGTAGTATTGTATAGGGAGTTAAAACTATTGGATTATTAGTGAGATATTAACAGTGAATCATGACTTAGGAGTACTGTATGACCTGGGAATCAGTTTTGCAGATGCTCATGCTCTCAGAAGCCATGCTATCCTGAAGACTTTGCCAAGTTTCCTGAACTACTAAGAGGATAGTACATGTTTTGAGTAGTTTTAATGATAGTAAAAATGAGCCAATTTTGTTTTACGTCACTGGTGATGCTAAGTCAAAGAAGACACCTAGATATTCCACCTGAGCCAGTAGGGCAAACACAGAGCTAAAACATCTGGATCTGGCTGTTGATTAGATGGTTTCCTTGTCCTTGTCTCTCTTTTAAGCTTACAATTTGTTTATAGAGCTGTACATTGTCACACTTTATGTGCATAGGCTCTCACTTGGCAACCCTTCAGATAGAAATGACCATCACATATTGGTTGGACATCAACAGAGTTATGTTTTGTTTAGTAATACAAATGTTTTTTTACTCTACCAAAAGATAACTGTTTTAGAAATCAAAACAGTGTTACATGAAATCCCTTCTCTTGGTTCCCCGAGTGAGGAAAACAAGGTTGGGCGGGAAGGCTTTCTCCTATCTTGCTCTGCTTTACTGGAATCAGCTTCCAACTCGTCTCAGACAATTCTCTGACTTTCTCCAATTTAGTAAGCTTCTTAAGACCGCCCTGTTCTAACATTGCTCAGCTAAGCCTTATGGTAATATCGTCCGAAGCTCGGAGATATGATTCTGGGGATGATTCAGGCACTATACAAGACTTATAAATAAATAAATAAATAAAACATGACCATCAACACTAGAAGAGACATTTGCTGAGTCCTTCTCCGAATGTAATGATTAACACATGACCTACTGTGTGTTTTTAAATGTGGTTTACCTGAACATCTATTTCTCAAGTTAAGTAATTGCTGTAGACATACCCTACATGTTTATTCTACAGCATCTCAATCAAAATTTTTATTTTACTACTATGCAATGCAGGCATTGCCACGCACAACAGTGAAAAACAAATGCAGTGTGTTCTCTCTTTTGTCTTATTTTTGGTACATATGATATTTTTCTATTTACCTTTATCAATCAAGATTGACTTTTTTCAAAAAGAGCGTAGATCCACTTTTTATAAAAGCAAAGTCAAGAATTAGTTTGAAGCTTTGCAATATAAATTAGATATGACACACACACCAGAAAAACAGAAAATGCTGAGTGTCTGCTTCTTACTAAAACACTTTGAATAATATATTATAAAAACACATGTGACAGGGCCACTTAAGATGCCAGTAAAGCAATTGGAGTGTATTCCATGTCTTACATTTTCAAGTCATGTTATAGTGTTAACCACATACTGTTTATAGATCAGTCATTTCTAGCAATGACAGCTAGCACTGTATTTGTTATCAAAAACAGAATGTGACATTCTGACATTTCAAAGTACTAGCAGATTAGCGATATCATTTCAAGGTATGGACATTAGAATGAAAGGGTAAACTTACTTTGGCACTTCTCATATTATAAGAATATAATATCGCTATTTCCACTTATCTGTGAGTTATGAGCTTTGAATACCACTGGAAAAAATCAAATGTTGCATTTCCTTAATATTTGAATGAGTTGAACAAACAGGTATTTATTCATTTGTATGCAATTTGATTGTGAATTTAACAGCAACTTTACAAAAGCAAACACATTGAAATCTACTCTGGACTTCAAATTATCAGTCACTGTATATTTTCGTATTGTTACCTACACCACTCATAGCTTTTTCTAACTAGAAGTGTGGTTATCTAACTAGGAATCTTAAATTCTGTTGTCCTAATGAACAAACATCATTACACCATAGCAGCTACTGTAACCGGTTTCTGGCATTCCAGCCGTCTTCAGCCCGGCTGTAATGCCAGAAACCGGTCCTCGGAAGCTTGTTTCCGGTCCAGGGAAGACATGGCTTGGCAGTTCGGGCTGGACTGTTCCCATGAGGCACAGGGTCAGACTGATTTGCATATAGCCATGTCTGAACTGGGGTGGCAGAGTGGGCTAAAGAACGGTGATGGATTAAACCCAGATCTTTTGACTGGGTGTGAGTGTTTGATTGATTCAGATGCTCCGTCCATCACCACCCCCTTTTGTACCGCTCTGTGCACATTGACCTGCTATTCAGTGACTCTGTCCCTAAAATGCTCTTCATAAAATATGTTTCATTAACTGTCTTATAAGACCATTGTAGAGAACACAAAACATGCATCTGTGGTATTCATACCAACTATATAGAGGGCAAAATTATTTGCCTGTCTGGAGCAACACTGTGCTCTGACTTATCTGCAGTTTTAAATGCACTTCAATGACATGCGGCAGGGAAAAGTACCTCAACCATATATGTAAAACCTAACTTTATTTAGTCATAAGTCACCTCTAAACTGTGCCTTGAAAGCCCATTAGCCAGGGTGCTAACATATTAAATATAAGGCACACAAGATATTGTGTGCTCACAGCGAAATAAAACCAAAATCTATTTTACTGTTTATGCTTCGCTAGACTTTTCCTGAACAGTCCTAAATCCTAAAATCTTTATTATATACACCAGTATCTAATCAAATATGATGTAACTTACCATTTGAAAAGCGGCAACAAACTGAATAGGTTTGTTGCAGCTATGAAATGAGAGGTATGGCACTGTGTAGTACAGACCTTTGTCACACTGTGTTTACTTAATTATCAGCAAGGATATAAATAATTACGAATGTATAATAGCTGTATGTTGATAATACCGGGAAATTACTTTTGTGTGTGCCAAGCACCTGTAAGCAACCTACAAAGTATGTGGTGACATTAATTTCTTCAATGGTTAAAGTGTCTTTGAAAAGGACCAACAATCTTTCGATATTTAAATGAGAGACTTACATTCATAGTAAAAAGCAACACAGTGTTATTTTGTGTGCTATGTTTTGCTCTTGAATTTAGAATGATTTAATTAGGCTATGTTTGTCCCTTCTTCTGGGTGATAAGTCTTTAAATTGCAAATTTCTGTTTTGTGTGTTCTCTCATCAAAGTTATGTATATAAGTTTTATTAATCATTTTTGTCACACATCATTCCATAGCCATTCATAATAATAATCCTTTATAGTCCAGTTCTTCCCTCATATTGGCTGCAAGTCTAAATTCTCCTGTCCAAAAAGTCTGTCTAGAAGTATCATTCCTACGTGTTTTAGTCCTAGATCATCCCAGACAGACTGAGATTTCACATGCAAATCATGTATTTTCTGTGCTGTTTTGCTAACCATTATTTCTTTTAAAATCCTCCCATTTAACTGTCAAAACCATTCCAGTCTGTATTCATTCTTCCTCCAAGTGTCTTGAGTGCTGTTCTTCCTGGTTGGGTCATTGTAATTGCTGTATCTTTTCAGTTTGACATTGTTCCAGTCCCCTGTTGTTGCACTTACAGATCATTCCAGTTCCTTCTCACTCCTCTTGACAAAAGGATCATCCCAGTCCCCTGTCATTCCACTTTGAGATTGCTCCAGTGCCTACAACGGTGAGCCAATTACACTTTAATGGGATTAAGGGGGGATGTTAATACAGTTAGATAAATGTTCGTTGGTTAAATATTAGATGGAAGTCGTGTGAATTAAAACATTGTATACATTATAGCAAGGCAGTAAAATCAGTTAGAAACTGAACTGTCCAGATAAGAATAGATTCACGTTGTTATAATGTGAAGTTTCCAGCTAGAAACATACAAACTGCTGCTGAAAAGATGTGATATATGTATAGTTTATATAAGTTTGATAGTTTGACACTAGCATATTTTTTTTACAGTAAAATAGTTTATGTGTCAAACATGATAGTGACTAGTGTTGATTGATTATACAGGCACTTCAGTGTGTTTTGTGACATGTTTAGCGGCAAACATGTCATGGTGATTCAAATCATGTGCCCATTTCTAGTCAGAGATGATCCTCAGGCAAGTCGGTCTTGGTTCTGCTTCTATATGAACAGTCCAGACCAAACAGGTAGGCCAGATCCCATCTGGAGATGCCAGAAAAGCAATCCCAGTCTGCTTTGTTGGACCTCATCAGTAATGTGCTGTTTGGGACTTGTGGCACAAAACACACGGGCCATACCTCTTGTAGGTTGGATATCATATATTAAAAGATGTTTGGAATGATTTCAAAAGCATTTGCTACGACCAGTCACTCTAGATTGAATCCATTGCATCCTTTTGTGCACACTATGCCACTCTAGAGACTAACCTGATACAAATCAGCCTTAGTCATTCCCCAATACGAACAGGACAGCCCGAATTGCAGGCATTCCACTTATTAGCTTTTTCTGTATTGTGCTCCTAACTCTTAATGACGTGGAGTTTGCATTAGTTTACAAGAAGTTAATTACCTCAATTGTTTTTACTCAACTCCTTCCTTAACAATGGTGAAAAGACCTAAACCGAGCGAATTCCCAAACACCTGAAAAGTTGGGTGGCTTAATATAATACATTTTTAACATGTCAATCTGCTTCATGGAATAACAGATCAATATAGATGATGATGTTGTGCTATTTGAAAAATATATATTACAGTCATGAGTCAATACCTACTTAATTCTTTCCTGGACTCAGACAAAGCCGACAACAAGTTATATAGAATTCTGTTGTGGAGTTAGGTTGCACTGCAGTGTGTTCATTTGGTGCTTCTATTAATAAAGTGGTTCATTTTAGGACTCCCCCTTTAGTTTATTGTTATAACAAAGCTAAAGATAGGAATTTGATTTTAGTTAGAGTGTGAGGTAGAGATGCTGTCTGGTCACGTTTGATGATCCCATTGATTACTTGGATTTGGTTACCCTCACTTAATATGGCCTAATGTGGCTGCTTACCATCCATTTCATCATGTAGCTGGGATTGTATTAAAACTATCAAATGCAAATTAGCAAATGTTTGTTTGTATTCAGGGAAATTACATACCATAACTAATTTTAATACAATTAACTTGGTATTGCTTTTAGAAAACATTAATGCAGGTATAATTGGATCCTCCCTGAAAAGACTTTTGAGCAAGTCTTAGACATCTGTATTTACCTAGACATTACTTTTCAGTGGGATTTTATTACTTTTGAGCTGGGATTGTATTTAAACTATCAAATACAATTGATCGAATGATTGTTTGTATTTAGGGAAATTAGATACCATAACTAATTTGAATACAATATGCATGGTAGGCATTTTGGAAAGGTTAATTAAATCCCTGCTAAAAAAGGCTTTTCAGCAAGTATTAGACATCTACATTTACCCAGGCATTAATTTTCAAGTGGGGTTTAATGAAGTAAGCATATCTCCAAAATTGCTAAGGCCTTATAGGCAAAGAAATGGGGTTTAATTGACTTCACCGCTCATGTCTTTAGATACCGTCTTAGGCTGACCTCGCCATATCGAACAGTATTTATTTGTATATAAGAGAATAATGGGATGATAAAAATACTTTCAAATTGAAAGGTCTACAGTACAGTTTCATTTTGTAGTAGTAGTTAATTCATGTTTATTTAGTTAAAATCGGTACATGTAAGCGGCAGGGTTAGACGGTTACCCATTTGGACAAATTACCAATAAATAAGATAAAAACCTCATTTAAAAAAAAATATATAACAAACAATTATTGGTATTTTTTTTCTTTTTTCGAAAGCTCGATGCCCCATTAGCATTGTTTAAGAGTAATTTTTGGGAGATAGTAGAATAAAGTTAAAAACATAAAAATTAACTGGCTTGTGACACAAAAAAACAACTAAGATCAATAGAGGTATAAGATGGAAAGTGCATGGTGAAAACTGGGCAGTTCCTGTATAATTGTGAGGCTCCAGGTGTTTAACGGAAAAGGTACATCAGTATGGGCTTCTCGAGTGACCAGTGACTTGATACTGCAGCAAAGATGAACCAGGGTGGAATATGTTTCCAAGCAGTCTTATTATGGAGCCGTGTTGCGTGAGGCTGGAAGGAATTCACATGAGTCTCATTCAGTGAAGATTTCCATTCTCAGGGACAGCTAGTTAGTGCTTTGGTGTTCTTCGCCTAAGGTGCCACAATCTTTGTTCGTTTCTGCTCACTGATGTGGTCTGTGCACATCATGTGAACATCCTGATGTTACTGTCAGCTGTGTTAGTGGCTTGGCTCTACTGTCGCCCTCTCTCACAGTTTATTGGTAAAGACTTGGATAATCTGCCCAAGGAGTTCACCATTCAGCCTGTTTTCTACTCACAGGGCTGGACTGTATACAGTGCGGCTTGGATGATGTTGGTGAATTTCCCTAACCTTGCAAGAGTTTGTGCAGTATTATTGGCAAAACACAAGTCGGATACTTCCCTGTAACATCTGAGGTCATTAATTCAGCAAAGAGGAGTTTAAAACAGCACAGATCATAGGTGAAGTGGGGACAGCAACACAGTAAGTGTAGCCAAGACTCAAGGGGATACTCACACAACCTGCAACATGATAAGTCATCCTTGCGAGCCTAAAGCTGGTTAAAATCGAAGATTTGGGAGGGCTATCTGGCTCATGTATGTGATTCTATTATGAGACTGATGACGTAGGGAATATTTAAAGTATGGTTGAGTATTTACCTTGATTTCAAAAGCAATCAGAGCTGTGAAAAAAGGCTTGTGTTGAAGTCTTTCAGTGTTTCTTCCACATCCGGCTTAGGTGATTTACGTGTTTCCCATCTTCTTCCACGTTAGCAGTGGAATAGTCGGATTAGGCAAATTTGTTGTTTTGATCTTAAGAGTGCTGATGGCTAGGTGAAGCTGTGACTGCCATGCGAAGTGCTCGTCTGCAAATATGACCTGTAATTGGGCTTTCAGAGATAGAGCTGGGGTGTGCTAGGTGCAGATGTTGTATTTCATTAGATCTCCTAAGCAATGAAGGTCTCGGTTTGCCAGGCCCATCTCTAGCCTCATACTAGCCCTCTTTGCGTGCCAGGTATAGGAAACTTTTTTTTGTATGACATTATTTGGTGGTATGTGAGACATTGACTCAATTTCCATGGAAAGGCACCAACTTGGCTCATAGCATGTTTAGTATTGGCTCGGCTGTTGAGATATGTAGTTGGCAATTTAAGCATCTCAGACTGTAAGACCCCAGATTCCTTTGACCTGAGATGTTTAAGGTGGATCCATGGGTATGCCCTATCGTTAAACTCAACACTCAGTTATTTGCAGCTGATACAGGTGCATGTTAGCTATTCATCTACCTGCCATTCCATGGATTTCTTTCGGAAATGTTTGCCGAAGTCCATCCCTCATGTTGTTCATGTTGTGGGGGTTGAGTGCTCTTCATAGACCCATTCTTGTTTGGTTTAAGGTGGTGATGTCATCAGCATATTACAGAGTCTGTAGGAGTATGCTCCCTATTCTTGACATAATTACACTTGCGCCTTCTAGAAATGTTGGCAAATTTAAAGATTAAAAAGAGGCACAGCTAATACATAGCCTTGTTTTAGGCTGTTATTTGATGGAATATTTGCAGACACTATTGTGGTGCTGGTTTTGATCCTAACCCATGTCCCCTGATGCAGTAACATTATTGCTGCGAGGAGTTTGGGGTGTATCCCCCAAGAATTTAATTTGTACCATAAGGTTTCCCGGTCAACTCTATCAAATGCCGCAATGTAGTCCTCAAAGCAGCATAGAGGGGACTGCTTATCCTGTGTGGCTCTCCACGATAGGTAGGCAAGAACTAATATATAATCAGTTGTTGCACAGTCTGGTATAAACCCTGACTGGGTGTTGGGAATGATGCTATTTTCTGCTACCCAGGTTTCCAGTTTGCCCAATAGGGTACAGCATAAGCTTTAGCTTCAAAATCCAGTAGAGCTATTAGCAGATCGATGGCCGGGTTTGTGCGGTCTCCCTTTTTGTGTATTCGATGTAAGATTGATCCGTGCCATGTTGGTGGAATGGTGGATGTGAGGAAGGCATAATTGAAAATTGGCGGCGGGAGATCAGCCCAAAAGGCTTGGACTGGTTTGAACACTGCTACTGATATTCCACTGGATACCGGTGCTCCATAATTTTCATTTGTTTCATTGTTTTAGTTATGTCAGCTTCTGGGATTACTAAATCCTGCATGTCCGGGCAATTTGATGACAATGTAGGATAATTTCCTCGCGTCTCACTCGGCTCTCCGCTATATAGCTGTTTATCATAGTTAACCCATAAGCTCTCTGCTACTCCGTTCTCCTTAGACTGACCATGGAGGATGAGTTGGTTGATGTACTTCCAGAAGAGGGCTAGATTTTTCTCTTTGAGGAGTACACAGTTTTAGAAAAACTTTTATTTGTGCCCTTTGTGCCCTGCTCCTTGAAACAGGGCTATTGACTAAAGGCCTATTAGCTAAATCTGCCCAATGTGTATTGAATTAGAGTACGAATGCTAATATGCAGAATATATTGCATGAAGTTCATAATTCTTTTGGTCAGATTTCATTCCAATACCTTAAATTCACAACTGGTCGTCTTGATGGCTGGCTTGTAGGGGCCTTCGATCCTTTCTATAGCCCATTCTCATGTGATTCTTGGCATGTTGTTTTGCATCTGAGCTCTGAGCTATAATCCTTGTATCATGCCAAGGCTGCCATAACTTCTCTGCCATAAAGGTCGCACATTGGAGAATGTTTGAGCACTCCTAAATTATCACTTCTTCATCCTGAAGAACCCTTATTGGAAGAAGGTATATAGATGGTATATATTTTGTAGCTTTGTGGTGACTCTTATACATGGTGGAATGGGAATACACTGTGTTCCACATTATGACTTGGTCGGTATTTGGTACTACATATATACATCACGCCTGATAAAATCCGATTCCACTCAGCAAGAATTTATTGGGTGCCAAAATGACTACCCAATTACACGTTTTTCTCTATTAATGGGGAATAATTCGGATTTTGTTCTTTTTTGCACCAAAATATATTTGATTTACCAGGTTGTTTTTCCCATATAAATATAAGCACTTTTGGCCAGCCCAAAATTATCCTGCGTATGGAGTGTTTATTTCAATGCTTATAAATTCGATAAGTGGTGTACCAGGAATTATCAATCACATTGGAATTTAATGACCAGCTTGCAATGGGGGTCTATGTGACTCAATAATCCAATTAATTGAGAACGAAATGCACTCCCTCCTAAACTGTCCATGTTACACTGAACTCGGATGGTTGTTACTAAATCAACTTTCTAACAAGCACTGTGTGAGTAAAAGTGACAACATTTATTTTCTGTTTTCAGCTGTGCATGACTCAATTAACTATGCTGTTGCAGAATATATTGACAGTGCAGTGAGGGTGTTGGACTTTTATATATTTTTCTAGAAAACGAATGCTTCAGATTTAGGAGGTTTTCTTTTTTGCATGCGATATATTTGCACATCAATGGTGAAACAAATAATTAAATAAGGTTATTTCTTTATGTCTTATTTATTGATGTTCATATTTTAAATTTATATGGATCTGTGACTATATACGAGTTATCAGAAAGTTTTACATAGAAATAATGTAAGTCAGACCCATCGGGTGAGAGGCAAGATGGCGGTCGGATGAGGCCGTAGCTCGCACCGTACCGAGAGCCTGATGGCGGATTAGGCATGTGCTGTGGTATATGGATTTGAATATGCTGAGTTGATTGACAAAGGCAAAGGCGGTATAAGGAAAGAATTATGCAACCAGAGCTTACCTGTGGCGTACTGACTCAGCAGACTCCGGAGGCTTCGCAGGGGTGGTATGTGCAGCTGGTGGCGGCATGCATTGGGCTGACGCTGTTCAGGTATTCCCAGAACCTGCGGAGGATTTTCCTGGTGTTTCCACTTCGTCTGGTGGCCTCCGCTTCAGCGTGCTGGCATTGTCAGAGGAGGAGGTGAGACGGCTACCTGCTCGGCAGTGGATTCAGCGGACTCAGCATCAGTACGGGCGGAGCTAGCAGCAGATATCGAGATGGAGGGAGAGGCGGCTATCTGTTTGGCAGTGGACTCTGGAGTACTTGTGGAGAATACGGAGAGCACGGGGAGAGCGGAAATGGCTCCAAAGTCAGCGGCAGCACTGGCGAAGGCAAAAGCAAGACTCGCCCTGAAAACCCCTGCTGTGGCAAGATCGCCAGCAGCAGAAGCAGATCACTTGGTGGCTACACCAACACGGGCGCACAGAGGAGAAGGCGCCGGTAAAGGAGTCAAGTCACTATCGGAGAAGAAGAGGGGAGAAGTAACGACAAGGCTGGCCGATTCCATAGTAGTGGACCTCATGAGAGGCAATAGCAGCAAGGCGGCAGGGGTGTCAGCGGCAGAGACCAGAGGGGCAAAGAATCCAAAAGAGGTATTGGACACACAGGTATACAGAAGGGCCTCTGAGTCTGATTAGCAAAGTGAGCATGCACCCCCAGTTAAAAGAGGGGGGTGGAGCTGCGTGATGAAGAGACTAGAGCTCACCCCATTGATGCCAATACCATTGAAAATAACACCAGTAAGAGAGTGGACAATGCTGACAAAGCAGCTAATACTGTCAATACTGCTACTAAAACCCCACCTCGGATAATATCACAAGTAAAGACAGAGACAGGGGAGGAAGGCTTAGGTGAGGGAAGAAAACCCGAGAAGGACACTGAGAAGGAGCTAGATTTTTATTCTGTCTCGAATGGAGGAGAGTGGTCAGATGAAATTACAGACAGCAGCAACCCAGAAGCAAGTGACAGTTATTTAGAACTAGAGCCCTCAGAGGGTGGAAAGCCTGGGACCATCCAGAGGAGAAGGAAAACATGGGTGAAAGAGCTCCCATGGGACTACACCCCCTCGGTCCAACTTACAAGCACCCCAGTAAATGCAGAAATGGAAGTGAAGGGAGGTGAGACTACTACGCCGACATTAGAGACTATCATGCAGGCGATATCCGCTCACCACGAGGAGACCCAACAGGATGGGCGCAAGCCTCAGGCGGTAATGAGGAAACTATAGGGAGTGGTGCGAAAGCTGTCCAAGACATGTAGTACATTCGGGTAGCGGATGACAGATCTGGAAACACGGGTTTGTTCCACAGAGACAGATTTGGCAAGTACCCAGGAAATGGCTAAGTCACAGGAGGCACAGATAACAGATATCCAGTGGAAACAGGAAGAACATGAGAACCACCAACGGTGGAATAACCTAGGCGTCCTGGTTGTTCCTGAGGGGGTTGAGGGGGAGGATGCCCGCAGATATGTCATTGACTTGTTTAGAGAATCGCTCCCTGAACTCACGGACTGAAACTGGTCATTACAAGTTCAGCGGGCGCATAGGGTACCCCTTGTGCAAAAACAGCTAGCAAGAGAAGGGTCATTGCCACGAGCTATACTGGTTTACTTCGTCAGCTTCCTGCTACCACAAGCAGTGTTTGAGAAGGCAAGACCTGAGGCAAAACGCTCTAGGGATGGGGTCCCATATTTTGTCCGCCCTGACTTCTGCCACACCACCGTCGAAAGATGGTGGAGGCTGAGGCAGATGATTAAACCATTTCAAGATAAAAGGGCTCAGGCCTTTTTGAACAACCCAGCCAAGCTAAAGGTTATTTGGAATGGGCAAACACATTTTTTCTGTCCGAGATAAAATCCAAGGAATACCTGGACAGCTTAATAGCATCAGAAGGGTTGGAAAAGATTTAAAATAGAAAATGGATGCCTTCTTTACCCCTTTGTTCTTGAGGGTTTTATTTTTTTTCTCTTCTTCATCCTCTTCCCTTGTCCGTTCTCTCTTTCCTTTTGAAGGCAGTACATTTAAGGTATTGAAGGGAGGCTGGTTACTGTAGTTGCACTGCATATACTAAATAAAATGATGGTTTGTTCACGGGCACTTGGGCAGGTGCGATGCACTCATCACACACAGACATATGTCTGAGTGTCTCTCGGAGGTGTTGGGGTGGGGGTGGGGAGCAGGAGGCATGGAGGGGGGCTGGGATTAAATTGTGGAAAAAACACAGTCAGAGAAGAAGTGGGAAATAATGTAAATCAAGCTATGAGGGGCAAACCCTAAAAACATTGGACATGCTACCCAAAGCCATTTAAACCTCTCAGGTTCATTTATATGAATAAATGGCTGGATTTAAGAGCTCAAGGATGTAAAAAAGGTGATCTCGCAGGTGTAACATGTAATATTAGTGCAGCATAGTATTATAATACAGGAGAGTGTGTTTTAATCAATCAATCAATCAATTAGCTTTATTCGAGCATCAAATATGATCATAAAAGCAAACCCATAAATAACATGCGTGGTTTTAAAACCGTTAACACCCTACATTAAAATCATGACCTTGGTGCATTATTACTTCAAAAGATCATATGACTCCTAACAGAGAGCGCTTTTAAGAAATGAACTGACACTTGAGCAAATCAGCAGTGAGCTCATTGAATGTAGGTGCAGAAAGGCGATCTACATCTGGGTATCCCTGAGCCCCCCAAAATTGAGATTAAATAGCATCTTGTAAAACAACAATACAGAAAAGCACAAAACGCAACAAACTCTGAGGGGAATTTTAGTTGTATGGCCAAAACGGAATGGAAGAGGATTTATATCGCCCGAGGGCGAAACAAAGCTGCAATCTCTTCTACCCAAGCTTTCATCAGGTTCAGAGGATGCCAACCCAAGTGTCAGTGCCCAACCCAAGTATGATTCGAGCTCAAGGGTGGTTTGGAATAATATGTAATCCTTATTCTGAGTCATGGTTAGTTCTCCTGCTTGCCTTTCTTGCTGACTCATTTCAAGGAACAGTAGCTTCAGCTGGGATCTATCACCCTAATACACAGATCTTCCAGTTTGTGGAAACAGTTCTACACAGCCAGTAAGTAACAAATCAGCTTGACACAGACCAACCACGGGATTTGAAGACACATGGTACATGATAAACAGTCTTTAATAATATCCCCTTTAAGTAGGGCTTGAGGATTGCTCCAAATGGAGCATCACAGTAGCAATAGGGCCAAATTAATGCAATCCTCAACGTACTCCAAACCAAGCTGTGCAAAATGAAGCTTGGGCTACTTGGCGGCAGGCCTAAAAGCCTTTGACATACCCTGTTTTTCTCTATTTGGAGCCCAGAGTCCTTTCTGTAGCCCCAAATGCCTGAAGTGTAGTTTATAGAGATAAGGGGTAAAAGGTCCCAATCCCTTACTGGCCGGAAAATGAGCGTAGATTCTCTTTTTTGATTATTGCCTTTGACAAGGGGAAAAAAACCCTACCCCCTAATGTGAGAAAGGTTCAACAGGTTTTTTTGGGCAAGATTAGTTTCATCTGTTTTTTTCTGGAAGAAATTCCAATCATGCACTGGTTTGTTTTTTGTAAGGTGTTTATAATAGTACTGACACTCTAGCCATAAGAGTGAGTGAAAGAACAGCTGACTGCCACGATCCGGAACCGCATTATGCCAGTGACTTTAAGAATCTTTAGGACTTATTTCGAAAGACGACGTTGATTGATTATCCAAGCATCTCACCCGCCCTGAGGAAGCCCCAGGCCGGATGGCCATGTAAAGGGGTAAAACACGTGTTGCCTGAACTGAAGGTTTAAACTGGAAGGAATTTCCTTCCAAAAATTTCTAAAAAAGGGGCAATGGGATTTTTGCCAATAATGGAAGCCAGGTTAGATATGTACCCAATACGGTTGATAAAATGATTTCTAACCCAGGATACACACGTCAAACAAGAGCCCTGCGAAGGAAATACTATCAAGGTCCACATTTAGACGTTCCTTGATCTACAGGCAATTACAAGGGTCTTATTGGGGTTCACAGACAGCTTCTGAGAGGCCATACAATCTATATAGCCTTGAATTAGCAGTTTCAGGGATTTAGGGGTTCTAGCAAGTAACACTGCATCATCTGCATAAGTTAGGGCAGGGGTAGGGATGTTTTTGATTAAGGGAATGTCTGCTCCCTTGGCCAGCAGTTTCTCCTCTAATCTACTAACATACAATAGGAAAGATTGTGGATCGAGAATGAACTTCTGCCTCACCCCTTGACCTAGGCCAACAATGTGGTGTATTCACTGCCAGGTCCAAACCTTATAGTAGCAGAGAGATTGTAATTGGGGCCCTCAAGAACTCAACTAGGCCCCTATCTATCTCTAAGCTCTCTAACTTGACCCACAACTTTTACCTTACCATGCTATCAAAGGTGCAAGTGAAGTCCATGCATGCTAGAAATATAGCCCCATGCCTTGCTATGGTATATTTGTTAATTATGAGATGCGGGTTGAGGCATTGTTCCATCCTCTCCAACCCTACTCTAAACCAGTGCTGTAGCCAAGAGAGGATGCCATTGTCCTCCATTGCAGCCTTTCTAACATTATTCTTCTCAATCTCTTGACTCTGGAGTCTATAATTGATATTGACTGATACCAGCTGGGATTACTTCATTTTTTTTTTTAAACAGTGGAGCAATTAATACCGTTCTCCATCATTGAGGCAAAGCAGTTTTACACACCAGAATAATACATTTTGTATCAAGAGGAGCTCATAGTTTCATGTTTGACTTAAATAGATCTATCAGAACTCCATCATGTCCAGTAGCTTTATTCGATAATTGCCTCAATGACTTCTTCCAGGAAGAACTCAATTTCTAGCTGGAATTCCATCAAATATTGGTTTGCACCCTCCTCACTTGAATCCCCTGTACTGTATACCAGGTAGAAATGATTTATCTGAACTTATTCTAGCATCTAGTGATGAAATGCTACAGGTAGATGTAAAGGTTTACTTTTATTGACCATTTGTTAGAATAGACAGGCATTTTTAACCTTACATGTATTAACTAATTATCCCATACTTTGTACTGATAATCCTCTTTCTTGTTTTTCAAGTTAATTTTTTGTTATACCTAGCATCTTTTGGCATGTTTCCCCTGTCTTTTTGCTTTCTACCCTCCTGGTTTTGACTATGTTTTTGCTGGTTTAATGTCTCTGTGCACTTTCTCACTGCTGTTCAGTGTTAAAGTGCAAGTGTTCCTGTTGTAAATTGGTATTATGGATTGGTGTTTCCCTAATTGGCATATTTGATTTACTGGTAAGCCCCTAGTAAAGTGCACTGAGTGTGCCAGGGCCTTAAATCAAATGCTACTATTGGGCTGCCTGCAGCACTGATTGTGCCTCCCACAGGAGTAGCCCTGAAAAAGGTATCGCAGACCAGCCACTGCAGGGTCTGCATGCAGTTTGTAACAGCCATGTCGACCTGGCATGCGCATCCACTTGCCAGGTCCTAATCTTCCCTTTTCTTACAAACAAGTCACTTCTGAGGTAGGCCCAAGGTACCCCTTTAGGCAGGGTGCCGTGAATGTTAAAGGTAGTACATGTACTGGTGTATGTGGTATGTCCCGGTAGTGAATTACAGTGCATTTCGTTTTTTACTATAAAAAGGCTGTCTGTCCCATAGGATAGAAATTGGAGTTTTACTTATAACATCTTTTAAGCAAAACTTTCCATTGGGTCAAGATAGGGAAATGGAGCTCAGTATGCCTGGACTCAGAATGGAAAAAGGCATATTTTAGTAAAGATGATTTGTATGTTCTGCGTTTGAAAATACCCCTTTTATAAAGTATTTATTTTCTTGCTTAGCCATCCTTTGTGCCTCTTCTGGGTTTGTGGATAGACTGGCTTTGGAGTGACAGGGGCTGGGGATGTGCATTTGCTTCAGACAGCAACTGGGGAGGTTGAGGTGTGTCCTGCTTTTCCTGGATGAGTCAGTGCTGGGCCGAATGGACCTGGACTGCATTTAAAGTAGTGGGAGGAGATTTCCCTGCACCTGAATGGTCCTGGTCTGCTTTAGACAATGCTGTCTCCACCTCCTGCTGGGAAGCTGGGCCAGAGAGAACCAAACTACTTTAGACTAAGCACAGACACTCTCTGCCTGAGAGAACAAAGGCATTTTGAGTATAAATATTGGGGCCCAGATCCCAAAACTTTAGAGCTCACTGGAAAAAAAGGACCTGCCAGGAAGAACAGCTGGAAGAGCTGCCAGGTGGAGTGCTGCCCCTTTGCTGTGTTATTCCTTTGTTGGTTTGGCCTGCAGTTGCTGCTTCTGCCTTGGGCAGTAAAAGGACTGTACTGAACTTTCTTTACATGTGCTTACAAGAGCTTGACGTAGAGCTTGCCTCCTGTTCTGAAGTCTCAGGGAATGCAAAGATGTCGCCAACTTCTGGAACCGTTGTTTCAGTTGCCACAGAGAAGGGAAAAGCAACCGACTCTGTCGCTAGCTCAGTGTCCTGAGGGCACCGCAGAAGATCCCGCCGCATCTCACACTGCAACCCTGGTCTCACCGCCACCGATGACCGCTGCCACCGAGCCGCTGCTAGCACCGTGACCTGTGGACACCACATTCCGAACCATCTCGCTTCACTTCGCTGCCCTGGTCTCACCGACACCATTGCTGCCTACTGACTTCGACACCCATGACCACATTATGGCTGGGGGCACTGCTCATAAGTCTCACAACGCACCGCCTCATCCCACACCGCAGTCTGGGACGATGGATGCCAGCTCCCGCTAACTGGCTCTGTTGCTTGCACCTTGACCTGCCACCACTGGAACAAGCACCGCCTCACTCCGCATCATAGCCCTGGCCTCACCGATGCCGCTGGACGACTGTCACCCAGCCGCTGCTTGCTCTGTGCCTGGAGGTCACCACAGGCTGCACCGCTTCTCTTCACATCACAACCGCGATGGTTGCCACGGCGATCTCACACCATTGTGTCGGCTGCAAAGAAAAAGGTACTGTTTATGACTCTACCGACACCCCTGACCGACGTGGTCAGACGTAACTGTTGGATTCTGTTGTTTTCAGTATCACTGTAGCACCAGACGGAGCTACCAACTCGCAAGTACTTTGTTTTTGAGATATTTCTGCAATTTTAAAGGATATCGTGCAAAGTATATATTTTTAAGTACTGTATGTTGGATTCTTATCAGTTTGGTCCTGTTTTGGATATATAAAAATACTGGATATTTTTCTAAACTGGTGTGGTGTCAATTTGTAGTATTTTCACTGTATTACTGTGGGTTATGGGCAAATGCTATACACACTGCCTCAGAGATAAGCCTGACTGCTCCTGCCAAGCTACCAAGGGGTTGAGAAATGGTTATTTTGGGAGTGTAACTCCCTTATCATGACTAGATGGAGGGGTCCCTACTTGGACAAAGGTACAAACCATTACCAGCTAGAGACCCCCATTTCTAACATGTATATGCCTTTCTACAGCTGACTAGTTCAGAAAAATCTCAGGCAACAGCTTGAAGGACATGATCTAGGTAGATACAAGCTAGCCTACATTCTCTGCCTAACCAGGGCTGAGGTCCTTCACCCCTGATCCTGACTGTTTTTGTTAAACAATCTTTAATAAGTAGCCCTAACCTTTCAAGGTCCTCAGCTCTCAGAGAGAGAGTCTGCTCATTGGAAAGGCAGCTGATCAGTGCATAATCTCTTCACAATTATTGGTAAATCAGCTCCTCTCCACACTAGTCTACGATTGCTGTTTTTTTGCGATGAGCTCCCTTGCGTCTGCCATCATGGTAGTGTTATTCACATTAGTCTTATTCACATTGGGGATACCCTTGGTGAAGACTGGAGAGTTGTGATTGCAGTGGACACTAGGTTTAAATCCCCCATCACCACCATTTGATCTAAAAGATTTCTAGATACAAAGATATATTGTATTACTGACTAGCTCCTTATAGAGCCATAGGTGGGAATGCTGCATGGGTAGGCGGTCCAGGAACTCAATGGCGCTGCAAAGGTTATATTCAAATATGTAAGGGAGCAATACATTTCCAAGTTGGTCCATCCCCTGACATGGAGGACTCTATTGCCCCCTCAAAGATATCCATAGTGGAAATGTTACAATGACTACCTAGCGTGGCATTAAAGTCCACTGCAAGGACTTTGTTAAAATTCTCATTTTCTGTGGCAGATGTTCTAATGTGGTTATCTATAAAATTAAAAATCTGAACAAAATTAGGATTAGTGTTTATAGAAAAGTTAGTAGTAATAGGTTTCACAGCACACCCCAGTGTTGCTTTAAATCAAGCAATCAGTCCAACCCATGCCCACCCTGATGGTGATAGGATTTTAGGTGCGGTAAAACATTCATACCTTCCAAAAAACATCTAATTTACCACCCATGTTAATGGAAAAGAAGTACATCACATGGCGTAATGTATTCTAACCAGCTATCAAATCCAAGATTCCCAGCTAATCCTGCAATGTTCCAACTTGGGGTCCTCCATTGGGACTTATTGGCTCTAAAGGTTTGGGACTCAACATGTAGATTTGAGCTATAGCATCAAGGATTGTATAAGCTGGAACATATATATGCCTTGCTAGAGATAACCTGATGATTTACCATTGACAGTTCCCTAACTTTTCGATCAGACTCCTCCAAGAAGTACTCATGTCAGTCCTGCTCCGGTAACCCTGAGAGAACGAAATATCTATTATTAGTTGACAGAAATGAACCCCACCTGCAGGATCCATAGAACTTGCTGCATTTGCCATGGATGTTTGTGCCTTATCCCCCTCCAAGATTATGTAAAAAACAACCAAATGTAAAACTTCAGTGCCTCCCAGTCCCATTAATTTGCCATTAAAAATCTGTCTGTATCAATTTTCCAACCATTCTAGGGTTTCTGAAGTTAACAGTGACATAATTAATCTTCTTCTGGCTCTTTGGGTCCTTAGCTCACCAGTCAACTCTGGGAGCAAGTAGGGTATCTCCGAACACGCAAAAACAATTGTTGGTATGTTTATATGACATGGGATGCTTTGTTCATCAACTATTTTGTAGACTCTGATGTATCAATGGATACCCTGGGTAAGTTGGCTTAAATCAAAACATAGGGGCAAGCAGCTGGGGGCACATGGCAGACCGATATGTACTTTTTCCTAAATGAGAGTGCCACAAGAGTCACAGGAGGGGTAGAGCCAGCCAAACATGTCAGTAAGTCATTAAGTCCCAAAGTCGGCAAGTCCATAGAAAAAAAGGGGACGACCCATTAGTACTTGCATGTGAGCGGTTCCTACCTAGCACAGACACACTGCTTGCGTAGCTAGGTGATGCATTGGGTTATGGGACCTCAGCTCTTCTATCGTTGACCACATGTTCCTCATGGCTAGTAGATGGAGCCAAGGTGACAGCTCAGGGCTGACGAACATCACAGGTCACAGATTTATTTACCCTCCCCACCATGTGCTTAGTTTCGAAGCCAAGAACATCTCAATCTTCTCCAGGTTGCTCAAATTGGCATGAGGTAGGGCGCAAGTGCAGCTGTTAAAAGTTCCGTAAATTGCAAAATCAGGTCGGACTTGAATTGCTCCATAGTGGTTTCGCTGAGGAGATAATGGGTAGCTGCATTTATGGCATGGGTAAGTTTTCTCAAGCTGGAGATTTTGTTTTTCCTATTGGCTGCAGGAGCTGGGGCCACTGAAGGTGAAGGGGCGATAAGAACTGAAGTGGAGTAATCCTCAAGAGCAAGCTCGTGCAGCTTGGCTCCTTTAGTAGCTGATGAATTATGGCTGTGGTTAGTGACCTGAAGTGGCTGAGTTTCAGGCCGGCTAGCAGATGGCATTTCAGTGAGGGGATAGTTGGTACTTAAAGAAAATCTCAGCTCCAGAAGCTGAATCTCCTGACCCATGACCCTTACTGCCTGGGCAAAAAAACACTCTAGAGTCGTAAAACCCGAGGGAGCATCCGCAACACTCACAATGGGGAGTCCTAATTTGCATCTCCCCATGGCCGCTAAGCCTTATCACAAACCTAGTTAGAAACCCACTCAGGATAAAGTGTTGACAGAATGTAAGGATTGTCTTTGCCAACTCCATGATATTGCAAAGATAACATTAATAGCATAAATGCGTTAGAACTTCGAAAACATCAGGTAGAATTAGCCTCTTCACTTGGGCAAAGTGCTATTTGGTGCAATGGGGATGAAGTGGGATTGAAGAGAGACTGCCCCCTCAAAGGAGGGCCAAGGTGGCAAGGTGTGCTGTTGTATGCAGTGTAGGCTAACGCTGTCTAACCTAGTATAATCAGTGAAAACACACTTCCAGATATACCTGGATACCTAGCACATCTGATACAGCCTCTGACAGAAGTGTGTAAACACTTTGGTCATGCAACTTCAGACTTAAAATTAGAGCAATTAAGGCAAACAGTCACACCAAAGAGCAAAACCATCTCACGCAATACACTGTACTGAACACCAATGGGCAGCAAGCACAGCCAATGGGCTACCGAAGTTACACTAACAATAACAATATAGTTCAGGGTGTTTAAAACAATATCTGATGTGCAAGACATACCTCTTCCCCATTTACTGTGCCACCGCTGCCATCACCCAGTGACTCTTATGGCTCTAGAAATTATAGCAAAAATCAAATTGGTGGAGATCATAAGTGGGGGAAAACTGCATTGTCCAATTAAACTCCTAGATTAGAGCTCACTCCCCATTCTCTCTAATGCATTGCTTTGCAATGCGTATAAATACCTTATACAGAATGATGATTTTGAGCTGCTCTGGTGCTAACGTGCAATCACGTGCAGTCACAGGCTACCATAGATGTGTGTTCGCTCTCCAATAAGGCCTCTACCACGACCTGTTCCTCCACCTGCCCTCCTGAATGTATCCAGCGAATCAGCCCTGCTACATGCCCACACCGCTTCATCTCCCTCTGGAGGGAGGGCAGACTGGTGAAAACATCCAGGAAACGATGTAGGGGAAGGGTGAGGGTGTGGGGGAGGCTCTGTAAAGCCACAAATCTCTATGACCCTAGTCTAAGGGCCGGGGGGGGGTAAAAAGGACATGAAGCACAAAGGCACCAGGCACTTAGGTGGTGAAAGGACACCTATCTGGTGCCTTACTGCCTTACTGCCATGCGACTGATGCTACGTACGCCGACCATCCAACTACTTTGGCACAGGAGCAAAGGCTCTAGGGCAACAAGAGAATGCCCTAACTGTTGCCCCGACGCCGACTGTGCAGATGCCGTCTGTCCATCGGACAACTCTGGCCAGTGTGGCATCCCAAGTACGACGGCGTAGGTGGATGGGCACAAGCATGGTGAGCACAGGGGGAGGAGCAGCAGATGGAGCAGTAATTTAGGAGGAGTGCATTTTACTCAATCTTATAGATATCCTGAAACTCCGCTTTGATCCCTGCCCGCTATGGAATAGTATGCCTGCCAAGGGCAGGACTAAATCCTTTTCCAGTGTAGGATCAAATTTGGAAGGGGAAGGAACACCCACCAAAATTAACAATGGGTGCGGATGAAGAGTTTTTCCAAGGGTGAAAATATGTTTTTTTATAAAGGGAAAAGGATGGGAAAAAGTGCTGTGGCTCAATAATGATAGAACCTCAGCATGTAAAATGCACAAAATACACAATTATACACAAATGCCAATGCACAGACACACACAGGAGGTCGTAATGATTTTCCTAATATAGGTGCTGGAGGCCTACAACTGGCACAGCTTTTGAGGCACACCTTGGCACATTTTTGTGAATACCCAGAAGTCCTAAATCTAAACCCATGTTAGGTTGTTACTACAGGTTGCCGATGTATGACATTGTTTTATAGAATTGGTGGAGTGGGATTTCACTGGAAGAAACGAATGGAAAGAAGGAATGAGAGTGAATGACAATGAAAGGCGGAGTCCGCCTTATTGGGATTGAATTAACAAACTGTGCTAACTGCTAATTAGACATCAATTCCATCAGTGCTTACCTCACTGACCTACCTTTCCAAGTCAGATTTACATCCTCTGAATTTTCTAATGGGAAAAACCTTTCCGACAGATAATACTTCACTGAATAATCATCTCCTTTGCCTTTCAGACCAACGGCGGGTCAGGTTACCAAGCTTTATGATGGAAGGATTAAGGGTAAAAAGTCAGTAGTAAGATAACTACGTGGGTCTTTTCTTCCCCAAGGTCTGGGATTCCCAAAGCTCACACCATTTTGTCTTCAGGCACTCTCCGCTCTTTCACATGTTCTTGTTGCATCTCCAGTGGCATGTGTGCGAAGCTTTGGTATGCTTCTGGTTTTTTCTGTTTATCCATCTATTTTCATCAGCGATGAGGAAACTTTTTCCTTCACAAGACTAGTCTTTGCAGGGTTAGATATAAGCACCTTAATTAGTATTTTCTTTTATTTGTGATTTTCTATTTAGCGTGCTGTGTTGCAGCGAATGCAAGGTATTGTCCCAAACAGATTTACAGGTGATGCAAACTATAATAAACAACAATATAGGTGGATAACCTTGAGTAAAGTAATGCATGCGTGCATCTCCCTCAGAGTATGTAGCACAGTGTCCCAAATCCGACAGCTCTTCATATCAATAGGTGTCCCTTCGGTTTAGGCTACTAAAAGTTCGGGACCAATATAATTTCCATATCGATTTAGTAATGCTATAGTTAATGAATAGTGCCGTCCCTTTTTGCATTCAAATACACGAACTGACTTTAATATGATTTTAAATCTATCAAACAACATTCAATTGGTTATTTGAAATGTCAATACAATTAACAAAACAAGGCGGTACAGTACGCTTGCTTATCAAAAATAATTCTCTAGAAATCATGTACTTTCCCTAGTTTTGAAGTCTGAGTAATTTTTCTGTCAACAAGATGTAAACCTAAACAGTTTTTGATTGCTATTTGAAACACACTGTCTGCACTACAAACAAACACAATTTCAGAACATTAACCTGTGACCATTAGCTAACTTGTTCTTAATTATTATTGAAAGCTGCTGAGCTTGCCTGAATGTGCTCAATTGGTTTAGAAATACTTTTTGGAATAGTAACAGCTTAACTTGCAAGTCTGAGATTTTCATCAGTCTAAATTCTATACAAAATACTGGAAAAATAACGCACTGTTCATCACAGTCTTTTAACATAATATGCTATTTCTTGGCATTCAAATGTTCATTTTGGATAATACCTGGATCTGTCATTCACTCGCTGAGACAAAGATGGTTTTATAAATTATATATTGATTGCCATCATTTCAGTCAGACTGTGAACATTTATTATCAGTTCATAATTTGCTGATCGAAATTCAGCAGTTTAGACTCTGCTGAGATGTCTGTTCTGCATATCTGAGGGGCTTTTATTGATACCAGAGAAAACACACCTCTGGTGCAAAACTCTTTGTGATGTAGTTCCTGTTAATTTGTAGACATTTCAGTATGAATGGCATGCTAAACTATGCTGTGCTATTTTGATTTGTAAAGCGAATAGCTACCCAAAGGCTTCCCAGCGCTGAGTGGGGCATAGCCTGTGTTAGCAAATTAATACTGGGAGGAATGGCTAGTGAGGATATAGCCAAGTCTTAAGCGTTTTCCTGAAACAGACCTCATTTGTTTCGTTTCTCAGGTCAGCTGGCATTACATTCCAAAGGTTTGAGGTCAGATAGGAAAATGATCTGCCACCCTATCTGGTCCTTTGAATTCGAGGCATCTTTAACAATTGCCATTGAGGGAATGTAGGGTACCAGAAGGTCCGTGATCAATGGAGGGCCTTTCCGATATATTCCTCTATGATCTAAGCAGAGTGTCTTGAAATTGATTCTTTCCTTTACTGGGAGTCCAAACAAGGAGGCTAATGCACTTTTTGCTGATGCATGTTTAGGCAGTTTCAGAATCATCTTAGAAGCCGGGTACTGGATCATTTGCAGTCCACTATTTTCCTAGAGAGAGTTGGTAAGAGGTCAAGAATTATTTCTAAGGTTCTGATCATACCAAAGTAGGAAGATGTAAGTTTTTTTTACCTGAGCTCCCATAGTTAAGGCGCTTCCAAGCCACACTCCAAGGCTCTTTCTGGGAGTGACAGGGTGGGCAGTGATCCTAAACTTTTAGGCCATCCTGTGTTCACTTGGGGGTTTGGATTCTTTTCTAGAATCATCATCTCCAATTTGTCTCCATTTAACTTAAGTGAATGATTCACCATCCACCATGCAACTCTCTCTAAGCAAGGGGCCAGTTGTTATTGTTCTAGGCCTGTCTATGGAGAGAGTGAGATGACAAGTTGGGTGTTGTCTGCCTAATACACAATCGATATTCCAAATTCCTTGACAATGTCTGCAAAGGGGCTTATGTCTATGTTACAATATAGGGCTAACATTGTATTGCAATAACATTTGAATAACATGGAGGCTTACATATTTGAAAAGACCTGTCTCTCAGAAAAGAAAAAAGCCAGTTTAAGGAAGCATTATTGTTCCCTAAATCTCTCATTCTGCCAACCAGAGTTGCATCATTGACCATGTTGAAATGTGCTCAGGTCAAGAAGGATGACTGCCGCTGAACCTCCTTTGTCGAGCAGCAGTTTCAACTCCTCCATGATTAACAACAGTGTTCTCTCCATGCTGCGTAGAGGTCGGAAAATGGTCTGAGTTGCATTGAGGAGCAAATTGCCCTCCACAAACTGGTAGGGTTTTTGATTAACTTGTCTTTCAAGTATCATCCCCATGGCTGGGATCAGGGAGATAGGTCTATAGTTTCCTGGGCCCAAAGGGTCAAGATTAGGCTTCTTTAACAGTGGCTTGACCACTGCGTGATTCCATGCTTGAGGAACTATTCCTGTGGAGAGTGATCGGTTAAGGAGCTCCGGTATTGTGGGAAGGGTTGCTTGCACTCCTTGTGCCAGAATATGAGTTAGAGCAGGCTCCTGGAGGAAGCCGAATATGACTTTGTCTACTAAGGTGGGGAGATATTACATAATAATGGGGGGGAATTTTAGAGACCCATATTCCTTTTCTGTGGAGCCTGCAAGTCAGATGGAATATATAATGAACCATTTGTCTATTGTAAGTTACTATAGATAGCTGCTACTTTGTTTTTGAAACAATCTGCAAGTTCATTGCAGCGTACAGTAGTGGGGTAGGGCATAAAGTTTTCAGCTTTCAGAGTGGTGAGAGAGTTGATGATGTGGAGGAGCTCCCTTGGGGCATTAGGTACTTTCGTTATGGTAGCTTCATAATATGCTGCCTGTGCTCTTTTTATGCCCTAATGATATTGTCTAATAGTTGTTCTATAGGAGATTTTTAGGTTGTCATCATAGGTATTTCTCCATTTCCTTTCAAGAGCTTTATATTCTTTTTCACGGAAACTAATTGGGTTTTGAACCATGGTGCTGGCTTTTCCTTTTTTGCCCTTCTTTATTGTTGTGATGGGGACCGCTTCATCTAATGACTTTTTAAGTCGCTCATCTACTAAGGGGTTTGCAACAAATAGTTTGGTTGAGGCTGGGACATTCATCCAATCTTCTTCATTTAATTATGCCCATCTACAACCTAAGCTAATGGTAGCTGTCTTGGATGAAGGAGGAAGACTATCCTCTAATGTTAATTATATTATCTGTCCATGCCATTTGGCACGGAGTCAAGGTTTTTATGTTAGAATCATTACTGAACACAGAGCCAGAAGGCATGAGTACAGCTTTGTACTCTCTGGGTGAGTTGTAGGCTAGCTAGATTGTGTAGGATGTTAGACACCTTAAGGTTAGTAGACTCTACAAAATGAATGTTTAGATCACCGAGAAGTGTAAAGGGTATTATTCACTGCCAACTCAATTTAATATATGATTGTTCTCATGCATGCACAGTTGCGATCATACACACACACTCTCTCTCATAAGGAAAAACATCCTGATAATGACTGTCTATGTTAAATATGTGTTTTGATTAATCCTGAAGTCCAGTTCCAAAGTCTACCCCTACTGTCATGATGATCTTTACAAAAGAGGTGATAGGAAGGCAGAATGTGGATATCAGGGAGGATATCTTCAGCATGTGCACACGACAAAGCAGAGCAAGGCTCCTGTTTTCACCAAAATGTCAATGGCGACTGCACTCACACTAAGGGCTCTATTCACAAACAAACTAGTTAATCTGCTCCCGTAGAAAGATGCCTATGTACAGAGTTTCTCTAACATTTCTAGGAGTAGGCCTAGAAAACCATCACAGGGTTTAGGTTTCCTGACATACTACTTTGAATGTCATGTGACATTGCCCATATGCTCCTATTGCCTCTGTGTACAAAGCTACATAGTGTGGGTTTAAGCACAGGAAGAATGGAGTGCCCTGTGCAAATGCACATTTTCACCATGGAGAAAGTCCTTCCCCTACACCACTTGGAAATCAATGGTTGATCCTTTCCCTTTACCACCCTGTAAGGGGAATTGGTAATGTACCAACAATTTCAAGTATTGGAAAAGTTTGGATTTCAGTTTTTGAATATCCACAAATATACATGTCTGTGGATGGTCACAAATGTACAGAATTAAACATGCCTTTTATTATCTCCTTCCCATCCCATATATGGGATTTATTACTGGGGTGCCCCCATGCTTGTTCACAGCCAAATGTTTCTTTGTGAAATAGACCAAAAGTCTAGTCTGCATTACTGTGAGATAATGCACAAGCGCAGCTCTACAAAACAGAGCAGTTGTTGTTACTCTGTTTTTCAGAGCTCCAAATTCCAGAGCTCATGCTCTAACTTCCAAAATATCTGAAATATCAACAGCATAAATGTCTTCCAAACAGGGGCACAGAGTGGTTTTGCATCTTTATGGTGTAATCTCTTAATGACCCAATATATTTTCCAGGCAACTTTCAGTATGGACCTATTATGAGAATGAAGCACTATGAGTATGGATATATATTGTATCTGTCAATTAAAATCTGTTGAATTTACCTTCTAGCATTTTTTTGACTGATTGAGTAAGTGGTCTCAGCAGACTTTTGTTTTTCCCCAAATTTTATACATAATTTAGATACATGGGGCTTTTCATCAATGGTCTGTTTCATTCACATTGTTCTACCATCCACCACAGCATACAGCATGGATTAGTTTATCTACATGCTTAAACCATTGGCTCTCTTCAGTTTGAGTAACTGCACAAGGCTTGTGCACATGGTTCACATAAACCTACACATTGTTTGTTTTGCCTGCACTTGTTTTTAACATTTATGTCTTAAAGTGTTAAGTGGCATTGTAACACTATATGTAGTTGCTTTTGATTTGAGTGCAGACTTGGGTGGTGACTTAATCTTGCCCCCTTCACAAACACTAATAATACTATCTGTGGCACAGTTGAACAGATTGTTGTTTGAAAAAAGCTGAATCAATGAATAATTATTATATTTAACATTTTTATTGCAAGCATAAAACTGGAACATTTACTTTCTTTTTACCTTCTTATTTTGGTGGTAAATGTATGCAATAAAATCTGAAAGAAATTAACCATCGCACCAGCTTGCTAAGGCCAGATATATTGTCTTTGCAAATGCTTGTGGTCACTTGATGTTACCTCTAACAAATGAATGTGGCCATTTTATTTAGCCATAACTAATTTATTTGAATCCTAGGTAGAGTAGTTTAGAAAAGTGTAGCAAATTTACCACAGCCAGTAAGTACAATTACCCTGGTAATTATTGAATCTGGTAAATATCCAGACATATTTCAGCATTTTCAGTTTTGTAAAGCAAATGTGGGGAGAAAACCAGTACTAGTTCCCAGATGTATATTCAAGACATATATGCTTATGAATCAGTTTCTCCTAGGGAAATATTTCCTGCCCATAGTCCAATTAGATCTAAAGAGTTCAAAGCATCCAATCAGAAATTCTTCCATTTATTTATTGAAACACTTTTAAATATGAGGCAGTCAAATGTATATGACTTCTATGGACGTATGATGGTCATCCTTGATTTCATCTAAATACTTAAGCTTTTTTTAAATTGTGAGAGGGCAGATGGAGTTTAATAAACTGTACCATGTACCTCGATTTTGGCAACGAAGCCAGTACAACATATAATGAGAAAGAATTCTGATGAGAGTAAGCATGAACGAGAGAGTTGTTAATCATGCTGTGCCTTGATTCTGATGTTATTAAACTAGATTTCTAAATTACTCTATGCATGAGTTAATTATAGAAGCTAGCCAATTACACCGGATTTATATTTTATTTCCTTACGAATTATACATTTATTTTATGAAGGGTGCTAAAATAGTTTAAAAAAAAAGCTTTATACCTCCTATGTTAAAGTGTGTTAACGTTAATGTTAATTTTCAAGAATGCTCTTTAACTATAGCAACAGTAAGGATAAAAGCCAAAGAAAAGCAGCCTCATGCCTAAGGCTGCAATCTTGAAATCAGATATTTGTTTTTCTTTTGTACCACTTTTAGCTATATTTATGAAAGCCATTGCCTCTAAGTACTGTAATGAATCTACTAGTAAATTCCTTAAATCGTAGCAGTGGCAATAGACTTATACTGACCACCTCTGGAGAAGATTGATAATGAACAGATATATAAAAATTATAGAAGGCTAGTAATGAATAACAGGGAGGGTTTTCACCAAAGGTTCTCAATGGCATCAGTGACAAAACAAGAGAGAAGCTTGGGTTGTCTATAATGTCAATCAGAATTCTGAGGTGAAAAGCATCCCGTTATTCACTGTTTACCCAAGTATAATTTATGCCAAGTATGGCCCCAACATTATCCAACCATGCTTTTTTGTTGCTGCAGAGGGATGGAGAAGTAATGGAGAAAACGTAAATACCATGACCTTTCTTTCCCATCCTAAATTTTTAAAAAATACCTGAGAGAAATACTTAACAACATTATTATTTAAAGTGCTCCATTCTAATTGCATAGCAATGAACACCAAGTGATGTTGTTCATGCTTAATACCACCTACAATATATCAGCAGAAAGACAGTTGTTGTTCCGAATCAGATGTATATCAAAATATGCAGGTCAGATATATCAACCAACACACATATGGTCTTAACAATATCGATTAACAGCATTTCCTCAAGGTAAGCATGCAGAGCAAAGTGTAGATTTACTATTCTAACTCTGTATCTTCCTTCTTAGATAATATACTTGTAGTCAATATTGGGGAGTTTAAATATGTGCAGGTCTATATTAAAAACACTGATGTTATGGTAGAACACCTCAGATATAAAGGAGTTTAAATGCTGTATTATTACACATAAATTTGTAAAAACACAAAAATATTGTTCCATGATAAAGCTTATTAACAGACTATGTAGTTTGTTTGATTTGCTATCACTCTTGTTGCCCAGTGCATGCTCAAAAGGAAGATTACATTGTGTTAGGTAATAATACAATACAATTTCCTAATAAAATATAGACATTTAATCATCTTAGTTAAGTAGAAATATATATCAAAAACTGCTTTTGGATAACTTGAACTAATTGTATCATTGTTTGACCATCTCTATGACTTATAACTGATTTGAGAACTGCTTATTCCTTTTATTTTATGCATCAAGGTTACTTGTATAGTAAGCACATTTTTGTGTAATACGTTCGTACAATTGGAGTTAGTTCCTCCATTGATGAATTGAGAACTACTCTTTCTCCAAGTATTATATATTATCGTTAGATATGGGGTCTCTAGTAGCCCCACATGTGAGACGCTTAATATCACAGTGCTTTCATTGATCCCGTTGCCTAGAACACACGTTGGCTTAGCCCCTCAGGACAGCAGCGTAGGGTCCACACTGACACGCCTGGGGGAGGGGAGGGGGGGAAGGCAGTTGGGGTTGACTGAGTCTGGGTGGGGATGGGGGTTGGGGGGCAGTTGAGAATGGCTGCTAGCACTGCACTCACTAATGGACTGCGCCAGGACCGGCGTTTTAGACAGCTGCAGATAAAGCAATGGTCATTATTCTTTGAATGATTCAGTTTATTACCGAGTGCTTTGGGGAATGCCGCTATACAAATTTGTTATGATGCTTATCGGTGCTGCATTGTAAGTTAATAAAATAACAATAAAAATTGTGTTAAACAAAATGGGGGTCTCTAGTTGGCACAGGTAGGTACTTGTGACAAATCGGGACCCTTGCCTCTAGTCACAGTAACCCAGTAACAACACTACAGATGGACACCACACAAGTTGGATATTAAAAATAAGTATTCTTTATATAGAATTAACACAAGAACACAAATGACAAAAATCCACAATACTGTACTTAAAGTGGTAGAATTCGCTTAGTTCTCTTTAGATCTTAAAATGCGACACTTTGAGTCAATGTACCTTAAAATGCGACACGCAGGGCAATGAAAGTGTTGCAAGGATGGTGATGAGTTGATTCCTTACTGCGTTTCCGGGACGATGCGGCGAGCAATGCCGCAATGCAAAGACATTTTGGTGCAAAGAAATAAAGATGTTGTTTTCTTCTTGATGCGGCATGCTTCTCCTAAGTTGTGAGAAGTCTCGACTCGATGCGTCAGCTGCAGCGGCAACACTCTTGTTCCATGATGCATAGACAGCGCCTTTGGCGGTGTCACTCTTCTCCGACAAAGCGAGACTCTTCCGTCGATGAGACAGCTGCAGCAGTGACACCCTTGTTCCGTGATGCGTCGACAGCGGCTCCGATGGCGGCACGCTTCCCCGTGGATGCGAGGCTCTTCTCTTGATGTGGTGCAATGCGACAACTATATCGGCGACATCCACGATGCGTCAGCAGCGGCTGCGACACGCTTCTTCTTCATTGCGAGATGCTTTTCATGATGCGGTGCAATGCGACAGCTACAGCAGTGACATCCACAATGCGCCGGCAGTGGCTGCGATGGCGACAAGCTTCTTGTTTGTTGAAAGACGCTTCCAGTTCCTTGCGACACACAGTCCCTCAGAAGGCGCAAACCAGCACCAGGCACTTCCAAAGAACTCTTGGGGAGCTGGGGGTTGAAGTCTGTTGTCCCTGAGACTTCAGCAGGAGGCAATCCCTTCTCTCAAGCCCTTCGAGATCCTTTACAAGTTGAATAAAGTGCACACAAAGTCCTTTCTCCTTTCCATGGCTGTCAGGCAACCACTGCAGGCTAATCCCCCAAGCAGCACTTCAGTTTAGGGATAGTCTCTCCTCATTCTCTCTGGTTCCACTCCTCAGCAAAGGTTTCTTCTTGTTGTCCAAAGTGATCTAAAATCTTGGGATCAGGGTCCCACTATTTATACCCCCAAACCCTTTGTCCTCTGAGGGCAGAGGGGCCTTTCCCTAATCCAAACCAGTTCTGGTCAGTCCTGGAGCACTGTTTGCATGACTCCTTCTTTCCTTTCACAGTGCAGGGCAGAAATATCAGACGGCCCACAGGAGGTGGAGCCAACATTGTGGAGGGAAGGCAAAGCCCTGGAGCACTCTGTTGACATGACTCCTTCTCTCCTTTCACAGTGCAGGGCAGAGACATCAGATGCACCACAGGGGGTGGAGCCAGCATTGTGGAAGGAAGGCACAGCCCTATCCAGGTTCCAGGTGCAACTCCTCCCTCCCATCTAGATGCAGATCTCTCTATTCACCACTGGGCTGACTCACCCTGTCTCCTGGAATTCCCCAGCCCCTCTCACTCAAACTCCAGACAAGGAATACACAACCTAGCAGAGGCAGGTTTGGATAGTTAGACGAGAAAATACCTACTTTCTAAAAGTGGTATTTCCAAACACACAATGTTAAAATCAACTTCACTAAAGGATGTATTTTGTCATTCTGAGTTCAGGCATACTAAACTCGAATTTCTACCTAGTTCCCTGAGTTAGGTAGGATTATAAGATGTAATAATCTAACTGCCCATTCAATAGGTAGCCTTGCAATAGTGAAAAATGAAAATGGCTGTAATTCACTATTAGGACATGCCACACACACCAGAGCATGTCCTACCTCATACTTACAATGCTCCGTGCCCTTGGGACTACCATAGGGCTGTCTGATATGAAGAACAGGGAAGGTTTGGGGACTGGCAAGTGGGAGCACTTGCCCAGTCAGCATGTCAGTACCAGACTGCAAACAGGCTCTGCAATGGCAAGCCTTAAACTCACTTTAACAGGCTGCTTCTGTGGGTGGCACAACCAGTGCTGCAAGCCCACCAGCAGCATTTGGTTTACAAGCCCTGGGCACACTCTATGCACTGTACTAGGGTCTGACAAGTAAACTAAACCAGCCAATCATGGAGTCACTAATCCATTTATCAATTTACAATAGGGAGAGCATATGCACTTTAGCACTGATCAGCAGTGGTAAAGTGCCCAGAGTCATAAAAATAACAAAAAGAGGTCAGACAAAATACAGGAGGAAGGCAAAAAGTTCAGGGATGAGCCTCCAAAAAGGGCCAAGTTCAACAGTTATGGTAAGCATCGTAATAATTATCCTTGTCAAAAATGACATTTTCTCAGTCTATTTTGTACCTCAATAGAAATAGTAACTACGCATATTTCAGTTTATTTACTCATGTTTGCTTGCAAGTAAACATTTGTAATCTCTCTAATTGTCAAAGTGTGTTGATTAACTACAATACCCTCACTATGTTAACCCTTTATTTCAAAGAAAGTGCAGACTTTGAAAGGCAGTGAAGGAACATTAGGATACACACAGACTTTTTGCAAAGTATACGTTCAAAATAGAAGACATTGTATGCCTAATGGTCTTTAGTTTGTAGGTAATATTAACAATAATGAATGGATATTGTGTAGTATTTTATTTTAAACCCTTGTCAGGGCTGAAACAGCATTAATACACCTTCCGACTTAGGTACACTTATCATTTTATATTGAAATCAAAATACACATTATATTGTTAGGCACAAAGTATCCATCTATCTTTCAATCATTCTTTATCTCACCCTCTCTGTTTCCTCTGTGTCTGTCTGTCTCTCTACATGTAGAAAGAGATATTTTATACTCATTTCTGATTCCAGCATTTGTCTAAATTGTAGTAATCAAGGCAGTTATGTATATATTGCACAGATTTAGCTTCCGGAAGCAATAGATAGCTACATTGTTAGTGAAAAGAACTGTGTACTACAAGATGACGAATCTTGAAGTAATCTCTCAACAGTGAGTAAAGTGGGTTATAGACTTTTACCATAAGAGGAGCGAGAGGGAGAGATTTTTCTTGAGCCTGGACAGAGTTTATGGAGGCTTTTTGAAGGTTTAGAAATGAATAGTGTTGAAATTCAAAGAATTTAAACTTTGAACATATAACTCTAAATATTGGGGAAGTGGGAGGGTTCAGATGTCATCTGGAGAGTTGAGGGAATTGTATGAAAACGAGTGTGCGGAGCTCCTTTCTGATTTTAGGGAAAGGCAGAGAAGTGTGGTTCGTATGCAAATCAATCTTGACCCTGCTCCCAATTGGAACAGTCCTGACCTAAGTGGACTGGAAACCAGCACCTTGGGACTGGTTTTGGGCTATCATCCTTATCAGCCAGGCAAGCTTGAATCCAGAGGCACAGTTAGCACAGAACCCACATCTGGACATAGCCTTCCCACTTAGGGTGACAAAAGCAAAAAGAAAAAATTATTGATGAAATGCTCAACAAATAAAACATTTCACCCCATTCACAGATCTGGGGTTACTGCGTTTTTTGTGCTCACCATGCCACATTAGTTTGCACCCAGCCATATGCAAATCACCCTGATCCCCCTTGGGAACTGTCCCACCTGAATTGCCAGGAAAGGTCCACCCAGCCTGCACCAGAAACAAGGATCATGGGACCAGATTTTGTGTATCACCCCTCATCAGCCGGGCTAGCTTGAATCCAGTGGCACAGTGAGCACGGGACTCACGTCTGAGCATACCCTTCCCACTTAGGGCGACAAAAGCAAAAAAGAACAAATGATTGACAGTATACTGAACAAATCAAACATTCACCACTGGTCATAGATCTGGGTTTAATCCATTGTTTTTTTGCTCACCACCCCACCCCAGTTTGGACCCAACCATAGGTAAATCAGTCCTGACACTGCTCCCGATGGGGACAGTTGAGCCCTAAGTGGGAAGGGTATGCCCAGATGGATTGCTTGAGTAGTTCAAACACACCTTCTCAGAGATCCCTACTTACCTCTGAACCTGTCAAGCCTGTGGAGGTAGGGGACCTTCTTCTTAGCTGAGTAGGTAACCCCTTTACATTGGCAGTAGGTAAATCAAGCTTGAAAAGATTTATTATTCCCATTGTGATTCCCTCTCTGTAATTCATTACCTATCATGCCGGGAGATGAAAATCCCTGCATTAAACATAGCTGAGAACTGCAGACTTTCAGTTAATCTAAAACTGTTACAACATAGTCTTGCTCCAGGAGGAGATGTTACCTTCATGGTTGAGGCACACAAAGAATTTAGGAGGTGTTCTATTCTTGGGTTACATTCCTGGCTGAAGAAAACACCTCACAGCTATTTTACACCTACACAGAGGATAAAAATACCAGATGAATATACACTATTCCAAGGAAGCATGAATTGGTTTAAAGGTGCCCTCCCACACACAACAGGAGACATTAGACTCGGTCCACTCAGTTATGAATGAGCAGCATGGCCAGTCTTAGCCAGATACACACCGCATCCTAATGTTGATAATTTACCATCAGCAGGCAAATGTTTATATAAAAGGCAGCTTTCAGAGGATGTTCTGTCCTCTACTCATCCATGTGTGATAGCATAATACCATAATGGTGGCAACAATAGTCTGAATAGGAAGATTGGATTTTAAATTATGTTGAAGGCTAATCTGACACAAAGTGGACCATGTTGAAGAGCCTGGTTTTGCTTTCCAAGTGCCATGCTCTTTTGAAAGTATTGGCTTACCCATGTGAAATAACACCTATATCTAAGGATGAAAGAAGATGGTGTTCATTGGGTGATAGCAAATAGAAGCAGATTTTTGCATGAAACTTAGAGTTTGGCACACAGAGTAAAGTTAGCAAGGGTGGTACAGGACTTTGTGTCTTTCCTAAACCTGCCAAATTTACAGTTCACTGCTGGCTCTGTCATGAACTCAATGGGTTTGTATGAACCACCATCATGGTGGTTCACAGAATGCCATTTAAAAGTTCAGGGTATAACCGTCATTAGTGACAGACATTCACACCAAACTTTTAAGCATTTTTACTTTTCCCAAAACAAAATTACCAAAGTGGAAAATTGATTTTGGAAAACTAAAAACTAATGGCTCCAACACCATCGACATTTTCTCCTATGGTGTGGGCAGTCGTGGCCCGTGGAGGGAGTGCCGCAGGCGGTGGTGTGGGGCGGGGGAACTAAACTCCGGCTCACGGCCGACTGGAGTAATGTAAACAAATAAATA